>NW_026713400.1:0-28144 GCF_029784015.1 Lycium ferocissimum | reverse complement strand
ATGCCAGAAAGAAGGTGAGTCTTACATACCTCTTTCGTCTCTTTGCTACTCCGAATCCACGTTGCAAACTCGCTAAAATCCACAATTTGGTCATGTTTACCAAACCTTGATTAGAAGCCTTTTGAGTTGGATTCTTAAATGAACTTGGCTCACCGAAATTTTGGCAGCATTTCCCCGTAAATATACCATGCCACCAAGTTTAACTTGGCCGATTTCAATCAATGCCAACGAGAATGGAACTCGGCCACAATGTCAACAATCTTACAAACAACATTCAATTCATATTCAATTCATTTCGATTCAATTTACATAACGTTCCAACAACTTAATCTACATACTACTTCATCCAACACCTTCCGATTTCAACAAAAACAATAACGACTTAATTCTTTCTTTCAAACTCATAAGCTATATCGACAATTCCACACATTTATAACATTACTTCTATGAATTCGAAAAGCATATTGAAATCGCATAACGTCCCCAAATCAGCCCACATCCATCTTATCTTCGATTGCACCATCAAACATTCATTTTCATCATAAAATTCACAACAACAACAACAAGTAAGCTACTAGATACATGGTTCATTCCTTTGCTACACCAAACAGCCCATACTCTCGGCTACAACATCAACATTATCATTCCATGTATTTCATTCATTTCAACACGTTACAACACACACGACAAGCTAAACACAATTAACTCATCACTCATAACACCAACCAACACACACGGCCAAATGACCACTTCCACGGTCCAATCTCCACATCCATATTTTCATGTTCTTCATTCAATTCTACATACTACAACACCAACAAATCATACATGACACATGAAAAAAGAATTAAAACTTGCCTTGTTCTACCTCCTCCTTCTTTCATTCGGCTAAGGCCATGAATCATGTACATGGATGGTTTTCTTGTCCCAACAACTAGCTCATGATAATAAGGACCTTCCAAAGGGTTGAAAAGCTTGAAGAAAACTCTCATGGTCACCTCTACTGAGGGGTTTGGATGTCCCTCAAACCGTGCCTTCTCCTTCTTTTTTTTCTTAAAATCTTTCTTCATGTTTCTCAGAGAAATGAAAGATGAATACTTATCTTGTTTTTTTGTCTTTCATCACATGCTTATATATATATATATATGTAGAGAAAGGGAGGTGGCGGTTGCCCTCTTTATTTTTCTCAAATTTTCTTTAATTCTCTAGAAATTTCCTTGTAGTAAAAATAAATAACCCCTTGACTTGGTCAACCCTTGCCCTTTATATGCATATCTTGCAACATAAGATAAACACCTATCCCTTTTTTAATGGCTTAAATTAATTGGCCAACGTGGACACCTTGGCCATTTCATGAAATTATGTTTCCAACTTCTAGCCTCCAATTTCTCCTTATTCTAAATTTACCCTTAATGCTCCATTCCAATAAAGCGATGAATTCGCAACTCATACACTCTAACAAAATTGTAACCTTGTCCTATTCTTCCCACTATTATCTCGGAACATTTAAATGTACAAAAATACGAGGTGTAACATTAATGACCTTCGGGAAAAATTTAATACTATTTTTCACTTTGACTTCCGCATATGGATTTCTTACTTACTTAACGAGTTATGATTATGATTTTACGCATATTTGATACGTTCCCGAAGGTCATCCGAAAGGTATTTGACATAACTAAGTCCCGACTTTTAAACGATAACTTGTTTTGATTTTTCCATTATATTTTTGGAAAATGTTTCTAAATTGCATATAGTTTTCTCATGACTCTCGTGCACTATTGTCACTTCCTTCGCCGAGTCCGGGGCCGGTTATCATCGTGCGCATTATGTTATATTTCCGGAGTAGGATGTGTCCGGTTCGCCGTGCCCTTTTGGCCGGGAACCGTGGATAATGGTGTTATGATGTGTCCGGTACGCCGCGTCCCTCTTGGCCGGGTACCGTGGTATATGTGATGTGCTGTGTGATGGGGATACGGAGATATAAAAAACTTCTGGAGTATGATGTGTTGTGGCGCCAACGACGGGCGGGCGACCACAGTTCTAAGAGCCTTATGCATGATTTACGTTTTATGAGTAAGCCTTTTTAATATTCTGTATATTGCATTTACTTTCTGTACTTCTGATTCTGATTATGACCCTGTTTACTATATTTTATTTCATGCCTTGTATACTCGCACATTTCCCGTACCGACCCCCCTTTCTTCGAAGCGCGTTTTTACATGCTGCGCGGTACGGCACACGCTTCAAAGGTCCGTCGGTATAGGATATTTGTTCGTCATTGAAGTGCTCCTTTGATCGAGCTATACATTTTGGTACTGACATCTCTATTATCTGTATATATGTTTGTTCATGGGTACGGCGGGGCCCTATCCCGTCATATGATTCTATTATGACTCTTAGAGGTCTGTAGACATATACGTATGGGTTATGGGTAGTTACTATTTCCTTGTGTCGCGTGATCCGTGTTGCACGCCCGCAGTACGATGTTGGCCTCTATCGGCTCACGTATGATATTCTCCGCTGGATGTTGTGGCCGCAGAATGTATATATATGTATGCATATGTATTTGTGACAGCCATGGGGCGACGTGTCGCTATTCTGTAAAAGTAAGGTCTGATTATGTCAGTTATAGTCTGATGTTTGCACTCTATATGTATATGATCCGCTTGTATGCTAATTCTGGTTAGCAGGTACGTCGGGGTGCCCAGCTCGGGCACCAGTCACGGCCTACGGGGTTGGGTCGTGACACATAAGCAGAGTAATGAGTAATCATATGCATGTGAATCATATTTTGAGACTCAATGGATAAGTAGATAGTACCAACGCTCGAGGGTTAAGACGATAGTCATGCTAAGTTCTTTCTAGCGTCATTAGAACTATATTAAGGAAAGTCTCGGGGATCATAGACGTGTATCAAACCAATCCGAGCCCGCTTAGGAAAGTTACGGACATTATTCGTTATAGAGAATCCTCTCTACGAACGTATCAAAGCAATCCGAGCCCGTTTATGAAAGTTAGGGACATTATTCATTATAGAACCCTTTAGGAATAGGATCTCTTTATGCACTATGTACTATCCAATCATACAAGGACTCGAGGGCAATAGCCCGACTATATTAAGAATGCTAATATCAAGAAGTGAATAGGAATCGTAGACATGCTCGGAACTTACGAATAGAGTTACCCCAAAGCTCGTATCGTATCTTACTTACATCTAGGACATGCCAAAAGAAAGAAGTGATAGGCTTTACATACCTTGTTCGCTTCCTAAGCTAATCCGAACTTAAGTCTCGGGCTTCCCAAGATCTACAACAACGTCAGCGGATACCAAACATTAGTTATAGGTACTTAAGGATCCAATCCTAAGCTAGCACTTCATTTATAGAAATTCGGGCAGCATTTCCTTTATAAATTCAACAACCCCGAGAATTCAACTCAGCCAAATCATCAACAACAATACCAACAATCATATTAACAACATCAACAATTAATTCAGAACGTATTCCAACGTTAGCAATCTTCTTCCACATAGTTCGACGGCATTTCATTTACATTCAGATCAACCACATACAACACAACCCGCAATCTTCCAACTCAATAAAACAACAACAACGCATTCCTCGCTTCCAAATTCTTGAACTATACCAACAACCACACGTTAACAACATTATTCACACAAATACAAGAAATGTTATTAACATCATATTAGCTCCTACAACCGCCCGCAAATAATTACAACTCCACTTGAACCATTAAACCTTCATTTACATCATAGAATCCACAACAACAACAACCAAAAATACTAAGCAAATCTAGTTCATCACTCCTACACAAACAACTCCTACACGGATCAACACCAACACATGTGGTTCCATGAATATCATTCATTTCTACACACTACAACATGCACAAACCATCCATAACACATGAAAAAGGAGATTAAATCTTACCTTTACCCCTTAGCTTTCCAACTTGGCTAGGGTTTGTAAATTGCAACAACGAATGTTTTGATTGCTCCAACAACTACTTCACGTTACTAAGGACCTTCCAATTGGTTGGAATACTAGAAGAAAATTATTTTTTGATCAAGATTTTTGGACACCAAATTCGGCTAGCCATGGCCGAAAGTTTCTCCCTTCTTCTCCAAGTTTCTTGAGTTGTGAATATGATGAATTATCTTGCTTGTCATCACTTATCTATATATATATATATATATATATATATATATATATATATATATATATATATATATATATATAGCCCCTACAAATACAAGGTGGACACATGCCCACTCATGGCAAGCAATCAAAATTAGCCAAGCCATGGGTGGGAGCCCACACAAGCCACACGGCCACTTGTGGCTTTTATTCCATGAATTAATTTTTAACTTCTAACCCCAATTTTCCTTAATATTTCCATACCAATAAAATTCATAAGCAACTTGTGCACTACAACAAAATCGAGAAAATAGCCTTATCCTTAACTTATCACAATTAGCTTAAAATATCCCAATGTACAAAATACGGGATATAACAAATGGTGTCTAAGGATTATATCTATCATCTCGTTCAAGTTAGGGATTTAGCTTCCCAGACCCCAACTCTTCAATCAGTCTCTGTTGTTAACGAGTTTCCAGAAGTCTTTCCCGAGGACCTTCCTAGAATTTCTCCTAATAGGGAAATTGATTTTGCAATTGACCTACTTCTAGGTACTAAACCTATATCTATTCCACGTTATAGGATGGCTCCAACTGAATTACGAGAGCTTAAGGCTCAACTCAAAGATCTTCTAGACAAGGTTTTCATCCGACCCAGTGTCTCTCCATGGGGTGCCCCAGTGCTTTTCGTTCACAAGAAAGATGGTTCTTTGCGTATGTGCATTGACTATCGTCAGCTCAATAAAGTCACGGTCAAGAAAAAATATCCTCTTCCACGAATAGATGACTTATTTGACTATCTTCAGGGTGCCCAATGTTACTCCAAGATAGATCTCCGATTAGGTTACCATCAGCTTAAGATTAAGGGACCAGATATTCCTAAGACAACCTTTAGAACCAGATATGGTCATTTTGAATTCTGTGTCATGTCTTTCGGTTTGACCAATGCCCCAGCAGCATTCATAGACCTCATAAATATAGTCTTCAAGCCATATCTCGACCTCTTTGTCATTGTTTTCATAGATGATATCCTCATTTACTCCCGTAGTGAGGCCGAGCACGCAGAACACCTTCGTAGGGTTCTTTAGATTCTTAAGGACCATAAGTTATATGCAAAATTCTCTAAGTGTGAGTTTTGGCTTAAGTCGGTAGCCTTCTTAGGTCATGTGATTTACGTGAGGGTGTTCGCCGACTCTCGGAAGATTGAGGTCGTTAGAATGGCCTGACCCGCGTCGGTTATAGATATCCTTGAGTTTCTTGGGTCTACAGCAGGCTATTACGATGTTTCGTAGAGGGGTTTCGTCTATTTCGAGACCATTGAAAAAGTTGATGAAAAGGAAGTTAAATTTCATTGGTCGGATACTCCGTGAGCGCGAGTTTCGAGGAATTAAAAATGAGATTGACTTACCAGTTTGACTTTACCGAGGGAGGCGAGGGGTTCGTGGTTTATTGTGATGCTTCTCGGATGTGTCTTAATGCAGCATGATAAGGTTGTAGCTTATGCATCTCGTCATCTCAAGGTTCACGAAAAGAACTATCCAACTCATGATTTAGAGTTGGCAGCAATGGTTTTTGCACTTAAGATATGGCGTCATTATTTGTATGGAGTGCATGCTGATATCTTCACAGATCATAAAAGCCTCCAGTATATCTTCAAGCAAAGGGAGCTGAATCTTAGACAAAGAAGATGGCTCGAATTACTTAAGGATTATGATGTGGATATTCTCATCATCAGGGAAAGCGAATGTTGTAGCGGAAGTGCTCTTGTCGGCGTTCCATGGGAAGTTTAGCCCACGTTGACGCAGATAAGAGAGTTATGACCAAGGAAGTTCACCGTTTGGCCAGTCTTAGAGTTCGACTTTTGGACTCCGAGGATGGTGGTGTGGTTGTTCAGAATAGAGCTCTTTCCTCTTTAGTCGTTGAAGTCAAAGAGAAACAGTTTAATGATCCCTACTTGTTGCAGCTAAAAGAGGGGATTCATAAGCATAAGACGACGACTTTCGAACAAGGGGGAGATGATGGTACCTTGAGGTACCGAGGCAGATTGTGTGTTCCAGATATAGATGGGCTCAGAGAGCGAATCATGTTAGAAGCTCACAACTCTAGGTATTCCATTCACCCAGGTTCCACTAAGATGTATCATGATCTTAAGGAGATTTATTGGTGGAACGATATGAAGAGGAATGTTGCGTATTTTGTAGCTAAGTGTCCGAATTGTCAAAGAATCGAAAGCTCGAACACTAGAGGCCTAGTGGCTTGGCTCGAATATTGATATTCTGTCGGAAATAGAAAATGATCAATATGGACTTTGTATCGAGTCTACCTCGTTCGGCTAGGAGGCGTGACTCTATTTGGTAATCATTGACCGGCTTACTAAATTCGGCGCACTTTTGCCGATCCAAGACCACGAGATTCGACAAAGGATTATGCCAAGTTATATGTTAATGAAATTGTCAGATTGTATGGGACCCCGGTGTCTATTATTTCAGATGGTGGTGCCCGGTTACCACGTGACTTCCGGAAATC
Organism: Lycium ferocissimum; assembly: GCF_029784015.1. Lineage (NCBI taxonomy): Eukaryota > Viridiplantae > Streptophyta > Magnoliopsida > Solanales > Solanaceae > Lycium > Lycium ferocissimum. The sequence continues at coordinate 21,459 of NW_026713400.1, read as the reverse complement.
CTTTCGAAATGATTGGGTACCAAGGTGAACCTCGGCACGACTTTTCATACGCGATAGATGGCCGGTAGCGACGCACTATTCGGACATTGAGGACATGTTAAGAGCATGTGCCCTAGAGTTCAAGGGCAATTGGGATGATCACTTACCTCTCATTGAGTTTTCTTATAAAAATTTTGAAGTTGTGAGCAGAGTTGTTAGGACCAGATTTGATTTATCAAGCTATGGAGAAAGTCAATTTAATACAGGAGCATTTGAAAACGGCTCAGAGTCGCCAGAAGTCTTACACAGACGTGAGGCGAAGGGACTTAGAATTTTCAGTTGATGATTGGGTGTTCCTTAAAGTCTCACCCATGAAGGGTGTTATGAGATTTGGCAAGAAAGGGAAGCTCAGTCCCAGATATATTGGACCTTACGGCAGTCGTGAAAGGTCGGTCTAGTAGCTTATGAACTTGAGTTGCCACAAGATTTGGCTCGTTGTACATCCCGTGTTTCATGTGTCCATGTTGAGGAAGTGTATAGGAGACCGTCGTTGGTTGTTCCGATGATACTATAACGGTTGGATGGTTTGACATATGAGGAGATCCCCATAGCCATTCTTGATCGTTAAGTTCGCAAGTTGAGAACTAAGGAAGTAGCCTCAGTAAAAGTGTTATGGAGAAGTCAGAAAGTTGAGGAAGCTACATGGGAAGGCGGGGAGGATATGAAATCCAAGTACCCATTTTTGTTTGAAGAGCAAGCAGAGAACTCTCAAGGTAACTTTCCTTAGCCCATGTCATGTCATGTCTCATGTTTCACGCTCATGTCATGTATCCAGGCCTATGTTCCATGTCTCAGTATTCATGTTTCCATGTAACTATGTCATGTTAGTTCAGTCTCCATGTTTTCTTCATGTTCATGTAACCAAGCCATGTCCAGCCATATTCTTAACCATGAACCATCATTCGAGAACGAATGATCCCAAGGGGGAGATATTGTAATACCTCGTAGCTTCGGGCTAAGGTTTGACTCGTAAGATGATAATATAATGGAACCAATATGAGGGTTATAGGAAGTGTTTTGAAAACTAATCAATTCATAAGAGCGTATTTGGGCAAAGCAAAGTTGGAAGCCACTCCACCGGGCATGTTTTCAAGTGAGTTGTAAAAGGTCTTACTTTCAGAGACCATAACCCCTTTATTAATTAGGAATTTGGGAAAACTTCCTCTGATGAAAGTTGTAGCCCTTTTAAATACCTTTCCAACGGTATATTATGGAGTTCAAGGGGACATCTATACAAAAAGTTATGGCCATTTTACTAAAAGATTGTAGAGCAGTCCGCTCACTGGTCATATTATATGGACGAATTATCTGATCCATATAATTTTATACGGACCGTATAAAATGGCCATATTTCATGAAATTTCGGCTCGACATTCTGTTTTGCGCCATGATTAAATATGGTCATATTATACGGACCGTATAACTTTATACGGACCGTATAAATGACCATATAATTTTTCGACTCAGTTTAGTATAAATTCAGGCCTTCAGTTCTTTTATTTCATTTTTCACAATTCCAAGCACTAGAGCGAAGGATTTCTTCTCCCAACAATCCAAAACATCAAGGTACTCTAATAATCTAAGCAAGAAATCATTGTTCCTAATCTAGGGTTTCCAAGAAAAACCCAAACTCAAGGCTAAACCCTAGGGAATTGTTTCAAGTTTGGAACTTTACCAAGGTATGTAGAATTTCTATCTACATGTGGGAATCTCTACATTCTTCCCCATGCCTCGTTTCTTTTATTTTTTTTATTTTTCTTATATTCTATGAAGTTCAAATCCTAGGGCATTAAATCCAACATATTGGTAGCCCATAGTTATGTAATTATGATCATGAATTGTGTATCTATATCCATTATTGTATTCCTAATCTTCCATTACGGTTATTAGGAACCCAAGCTTAATCCGTGAATCATGAATTCATCCTCATGCATTCCCATTATGTTTTTATTAAACTTTATGGTTTTATTAGCAAGACACAAACATGTTTTCAAGATAACTATATGTATTTATGATTATTATTATTATTCATCAATCAAGAACATGTTTACAAGACTATGACAAGTATCTCTTGAAACCATGATCTCACAAGCTATCATGATAATTCACATGTTTTGGGAATTGCTTAGTTAACCGAGAAGGCTCAGTAAAGCCTGAAACTACGTAGCCACCGTAGGATAAGGGTTGTCAGCAAGGAGGCAACACCTTCATTCTGCAGTTTGGATCCTTACATGCTTATTATTATATAAATCTCATATCCACCGGCAAGGTGTGATTGTTCTAAAAGGTAGGACGCTCAGTACCAGATCATGTTGTCGGTTATGCTATAGCACTCCCCACGTTACAAGCAGTTATATATATATATGTATTTCCATTGATTTACTATTTTCAGACTTCACTCACGCTTCATGCTCATGTTCAGGTTATATTCAGTTTATGTCCTATACCTATATTGTGTCATGTTCTTCATTTCTGTCACACCTCAAAAATTTCTTGTTAACGTACAGTGAATAGACTAATGAGGGGCATGACGTATACGATGTTTTGATAAGTAAGAAATAGCATTTGACGACCCTAAGTAAGATTTCAAAGACATTTAAGGTAAGGGAAGAAAGTTGTTAAGGAAATTGTGTGTTGGGCAAGATTTACGAGCATCGAACTAATGAGAGTTTAATGAGGTTTTGGAGAAGATCTATAACATCCCTTAGATTGGTAAAAAGGTGTTAAACAAGTTCCAAGAAGGTTCCATAAGGATTGGAGATCAAACGGATGACGGAGATCATTTCAGGGGAAAGAGGTTATACGACTGACTTATACGGTCCGTATAACATTATACGGTCCGTATAAGGGTCCGTATAACACCCATCGGAGATGATGACTGCTTAGTGGTGAACCATGACCACTTATACGGGCCGTGCAATGTTCCACGTACCGTATAAGTGTCCGTGAAAGTCCCGACGGGCTGAGTAAGTTCAATTATATAAATGTGTTCCTACTTCATTAATTTCATTTTCCCACACTTTTTCATCTCTCTCAAGACCTCGAGAAGGTTCCACATACTTCATCTACAAGAATACAAAGGAAAGCAAAGATCAATATCTAGAATTCAAGTGAATCAAGTGTAAGGAGCTCACTAAAGTTCATCTAAGCCAAAAAATTCCAAGAGAAGTGAACTAGGGTTTTGGTGGAAGGAGAGTATTTCTGCTCAAGGCTTATCCCTACACTATCTAAGGTGAGTTTTATGGTATTTACATGTTGTTTGAGGTGTTGAAAAGTTGAAACACTTGGATTGTAGAAGGAAATAGGAAATGGGTCATGAATGTAAGAATAGTGTCATTGTTGAGCCATAGTTTGGATTGAGCCATGATTATTGATATGTTGTGATTGTAAGTATGTTATGAATGACATTTAGAACATGCGATAAACATCATATGTGAGAGAACGTTATAGTGAACTATGACCATGGTTATGGAGGAATTGAAGTGAAATTGTGGAATGTGGATAATGTAAATGAATGATGATTGTTGCTTATAATATTGTGAATGTTACTATGGATGTTGGGAGTTGATATGTAATATAAGGAAAGTCGTACAAACAAAGGAAATGCTACCCGATTTTCTCTAGCTTTAGTAGGAACATTCTTATAATCGATTAGCTAATGTTGATGCGAATTCTCTTGAAGGTGGAAACGAGGGCATTGAAGGAGAACGAGCAAGCGATAGAGTAGTTAAACGAAAAGGTATGTAAGGCTAGTCTCTTCTTTCTAAGGCGTGACTCTATGGTATGAATCTTCCTATCTTTCTATGACTTCTATACATATATGTATGTATCGGAAATGATGAGTCTATGTTATAGAGAGCTCTCATGAGATAAAGTTAAGAGGTATGTTATGAATATGATGAGGAGCCCAAGTCTAGCGACCCTAAAGCTCATGATATGATGTTTCTACAAAGCTAATGACCTTCATACGATTCCTTGATATTATTCATTGTTGCTAGACCCACCTTATAATGTTAGTCCCTTCCTTTTTAGGCATGAATCTTATGGCACGATTTTCCCTCCTTCTTTATGAATTCCTACATTCCAAAGAACCAAATGTCTATGTTCATGAATAGTCATATGAGATAAAGATAAGAGATACATTATGAGCACGATAGTGATGACGATGAGTCTATGACTATAAGGAGCTACATATGTATAAGATAAAGAAAAGGAGGTAAGACACGAGTACGATAATTGATGATGATGAGTTAAGTCTAAAGAATCCTAAAGTGAGATATGATGCCCATGAAGTTAATGATTCTAAGTATGGTTCCATTGATGCTTTTTCTTGTGTACACTCACCTTAAAACGTTAGTCCCGTCAAGGTGAGATATGATGATTATGATTACTCCATAATGTAATCGGGGGTCCGCGACCTTATGTCACCCCGACATTGCCATAGTGCCTTCAATGTGCTAATGTATGCTTTAATGATAGATGTATGGTAACACTAAGGATGATGTTGATTCCATTTATGTATTTTTAAGTATATGTATGTATGTATGTAAGCATCGAGTCCCGGAAAGGCCGAGTACGGATAGCATCGAGTCCCGAGATGGCTGAGTACGGATAGCATCGAGTCCCGAAAGGGCCGAGTACGGATAGCATCAAGTCCTGGAAGGCCCGAGTATGGATAGTATCGAGTCCCGGAAGGGCCGAGTACGGATAGCAACGAGTCCCTTATCGAGTCCCGGAAGGGCCGAGTACGGGTGATACTGAGTCTATATGGCCGGGTACGTGGCTGTACTGCAACTGTAAATTATTGCATATGTAAGCATGTGGATGTAACAAGTGTATCCTTAGGAGAATAAAGGGGTAAGTACGTATGACGAATGTTTAAAAGTACTATGAGAAATGAACAGTTCTTTTATCTTATGCTATCCGTTGTGCTCTTATCATGTATTATTATTGCTGATGCCTTACATACTCAGTAAAATGTTCGTACTGACGTTCGTTTTCTTTGGACGTTGTGTTCATGCCCCACGGTAGAACGGGGAGGCGACCAGGATTCATAGGAGCTACCAGTAGACCTTGAGAGCACTCCATTATTTTGGAGGTGCCATTGCTTATTGTTTTGTGTATATGTATTTTGGGCACGACTGGGTCCTGTCTCGTCCCTATGTCTAGTATTCCAGTAGAGGCTCGTAGATGCGTATGTGTGGGTAGTATGGTCTCACAATTTCCCACGTGTATATATATATATATATATATTATTTTGACAGCCAAAGGGCGTATGTGTATAAAGGTAAATATATTTCAAATGAAAATGGATTTCTTACGATTATGAGCATAAGAAATACGACTGTACGCAGAATGAGTAATAGAAAGAGTGGTGCTCGGTGGTTAGCCCCGGGTACCCGTGCGGCCCTAGCCGGTCGTGACAAAAATGGTATCGCAGGCTTGATTCAATCTAGGAAGTGTCTACGAGCCGTGTCTAGTAAAGTCTTGTTTATGGTGTGTTACGCGCCACACTAATAAATAGGAAGTTATAGGGCATTTAGGAAAAATGACCATTCTTCTTCTTACCAGATCGTGCTATAGAGCAATGTTATAAGATTTTTCCCTCCCTAATGGTGCGTTTATGATTTCAGCAAAGTTTGTTACACCTTGAAAATTTCCCATTAGCGTACAGTGAATAGACTAACGAAGGGAATGATGTATATGATGTTTTGATAAGTAGGAAATATCATTTGATGACCCTAAACGAGATTTCAAAGATATTTAAGATAAGGGAAGAAAGTTGTTAAGGAAAGCAAGTCATATGTTGTGTGTCGGGCAAGAATTTCGAGTATCGAGTTAATGACGTTCTAATGATGCTTTGGGAAAGAGTTATAATGTCCCTTAGATTAGTGATGAGGTTTTAAACAAGTGTTAAGAAGGTTCCATAAGGATCGGAGATCAAACGAGTCGATGAGAACAAGTTTTAGATAGTTGGGCATTATACGACCAGACATACTGGCCGTATAAAACATACGGACCGTATGTCCACCGTATGTCTGCCTGAGAATAAGGTCTTCACCGGACCAAACATACGGTCCAAAGACATACGGTCAAGATAAAATATACGGACCGTATGTTGGTCCGCATGTTCTGGTCGGGACAGAACTTAAACGATATAAGGGACCTCTCTCTCATTTTATTTCATTTCATCTCTCTTCTCAACAACTCAAGAAACCTCTAGAATATTCTCCACTCTTCATCCACAATAACACAAAGGAAATTGATGATCAACTTCATCAAACCAACAAAAATCAAGAGTGTGAAACCCATTAAAGTCATCTAAGTCAAGGAATTTCAAGAGAAGTGAACTAGGGTTTTGGTACAAGAAGGGTATCTCCACTCAAGGCTTGTTCCTACACTGTCTAAGGTAAGTTTTATGGTATTCTCATGTTGTTGAAGGTCTTGAGAAGTTGAAACACTTGGATTGTAGTAGAATATAGAAAATAGGTTATAAATGTGGGAATAGTGTCATTATTGTGTAGTAGTTGGAATGAATCATGAAAATTGATATGTTGTGATTGTAAGTAGGTTATGAATGACATTTAGAACATGGAATAAGCATTGTATGTGAAAGAACGCGATAGTGAACTATGATCATGATTATGGAGAATTTGAAGTGAAATTGTGAAATGTGGATAATGCAAATGAATGATGATTGTTGTTTATGATATTGTGATTGTTGTTATGAATGTTTGGGAGTTGATATGGAATATGGAGAAAGTCATATAAACAAAGGAAATGCTGCCCAATTTTCTCTAGATTTAGTAAGCACGTTCTTGTAATTGTTTAGCTAATGTCGATACGAATTCTCTTGAAGGTAGAACGTGTGCATTAAAGGAGAACGAGCAAGCAATAGAATAGTTAAATGACAAAGGTGTGTGAGGCTAGTCCTTTCTTCTAAGGCATGAATCTTAGGGCATAAATTCCCTCCTTCTTCATTAATGTCCTATCTTCAAGAAAACTAAGAGTCCTTGTTCATGAATAGCCATATGACATAAGAGATACACTATGAGTAAGATAATGATGATGATAAGCTTAAGTCTAAAGATTCTAGAGTCCATGATATGATGTCCCTATAAAGCTAATGATGCTATCTATAATTCATTGATGTTGATCATTATATACACTCACCTTATATGCTAATTCCTTCAAGGTGACAGAATGTTTATAAATGCTCCATAATGGAATCGGGAGTTCACGACCTTATGTCACCCCGATAAAGTTGTCACACCCTTAATCCGATAGGGTGTGATAGGCACCCGACTCTTACCTAGAGCCGAGCGAACCCACTGACTCTCGTAATACTCATAATCATACTGGGCCTTAACCGTAATATAACTACATAAAGAAAGATTTTTCGAAAACCAAACATGCTTTTCATATTTTCTTCAAATCAAATAAAATCTGTAACATTTGAACTTATAACACAATGCATAATAATACATCGGCTTACATAGCCACTTACATAACCGACATCTTATACCCACGACACTGTCTGCAAAGTCTCTAACACGGAATATGAAACCATAGCATAATATTCGACTCGGGCCGCACTCCGAGAAAATGGAGCTCGCCAATCCCGCTTGGAACATCTTCACTAATGTTTTCACTGTCTGGTGTACCGCGTGGCATGAAACGCAGCCCCCGAAGAAAGGGGGTCAGTACGGAATATGTACTGAGTATGTAAAGCATGGAACATAATAAGCGGGATCATACCGAAGTAAAGAGTACCGGAAAACCGTAAGACTTGCTTTTGAAAACACATATCATGCATATCAATGTCATAAAATCATCGTTGAAACATATAACGTGCCCCGGCCCTCTAATGAGGGACGCGGTGAGTAAAATCATAAAATCATCATATGTACATATAACGTGCCCCGGCCCTCTAAGGAGGGACGCGGTAAGTAAAATCATGTAAAGAGTAAGAAAATCATATGGATGTACATGTAACGTGCCCCGCCCTCTAGTGAGGGACGCGGTAAAGGAATCATCATATGCCATCACAGCCACCTCCCCATATCATCATATCATATAACGTGCCCCGCCCTCAGTGAGGACGCGGTAAATAATGCAATGGAATTGTACAAATACATACCCCGCCCGGACGCGATGAAGGACATATTGAGGCTAGCACGAGCGAGTAGTGAGAAACCATATGCACATAAATCATTTTCGGAGACTCAATGAAGTAAAATTTGAATGAATTGTCATTTAAAAATCGGACAATAGTCATAGCAAATATAGCTCGGACGGTGCTCGGAAACATTCAAGTATCATAAGTATATCAAAGTATCGTAGGGACCATAATCGTATATCAAATCATTCCGAGCCCGCCTATGAAAACCAAAGTCATTATACGTTACAAAACTTTCTACGAACGTTTCAAAGCAATCCGGTTCTTTTTACAAAAGTTGCGGACATTTTAGACACGAAATCTTTTAGGAACAAAATCCTTTATGCATTATTTGAACTCCAAATATACATAAGACTCAAAGACCTGTTATAACCCGTATTTCGTACGTCCGGATGTTGCGAGACAATGGTGAGAAATTAAGGATAAGACTATGTTCTAAAATAATTTTAGTGTCGGAGTCGTTGGGAAAATTATTTATGAATATTGGAATTGTGGAAATATTGAGAAAGGCTAAGGGCAAGAAGAGAAATTCGCAAAATGGGTCGTGAAAATAATGTGGAAGGTTAGGGACAAAATGGTAATATTGAGAAAAGTCGAGGGGCAAACGGGAATTTCACCAAGGGTTCATGAAAACTCTAAAAAGGGACAAATTGGCCATGTGACACAAAATAAAAAAAAATAAAAAAAAAAAGAAAGATGACAAATGAGTCATCCTTGCCATGGAATTTCAAGAAAATTCTAGAGAAATTAAAGAGAGGGATTATGTGATAAAATTTCCTTAGTTGAGGGCCAAATAATAAATATGGAAAGTAATGGAAGACATATATATATATAGTTGGAGTCATCTTTTTAGTTGAAGAAATAAGAAAGAAAAGAAAAGAGAGATGAAGAGAGAGACATAGTAGTATTCGGCCATGGCAGCCAAAAATGGTGCCATGGAAGATGATCAAGAAAAATTTGTTCCTTCGTGTTTTCCTACTAAGTAGAAGGCCCTCGTCGACATGGAGTGGTTGTTGGAAGAAGAAAACCAATCGTTTTGCAAGGAGCAAAGCCTAGCCGTGTAGGAAAGTGGAATGAAGAAGGTATGATCCAATCTTCCCTTTTATATGTTATGAATGGTTTGTGGGTGTTGTGGTATGTGGAAATGAATGAAAAACATGAAAATAGGGTTGTTGAAGTTGAGCCATGGATGTTAATGTGTGGCCGTGTATATGTTGCAAAATATAGAAGTGAAAAACTAATTTATTTAGCATGTTTGGAGTATGTATTATAGATGTTTGTGTGTTGTTGTAATGTGTGGAAATGGATGGACTTCATGGAAATTATGCATGTTGAAGACAAGGCCGTGTGGGGGCTGTTTTAGTAGAGTATAATGGACTCATTTTATATAGTATTTTGGTTATTGATTGTTGTAGATTCTCTGATGAAAATGAAGGTTGATGACTCCAATGGAAATTATAATTGTTGTGGGCTGATTTGGAGCATAATGCAATTTTAATATAGTCACTTGAGTTGATGAAAATGATGTTGGTAACTTATGGAAATGTTGATATAGTTTATGAGTTTGAAAGAAATAAATGTATTGTTGAATGTTCTTATTGAATTGGAAAGTATTGGATGAAGTAGTATATTGATTGAATCGTTTGAAAGTTATATGAATTGAATGGAATCTAATTGAATTGAATTGTTGGCATTGTTATTGGTATTGTGGCCGAGTTCCATTCTCGGGTTGTTGTTGTTGAATTGGGCCGAGCTAGAATCTCGGGGATGGCGCATTTGAGAGGAAATGCTTTGCGAAATTTTGGTAGACAAGTGTTATTTTGAGAATTCACCTTTGGATGCTCAAGTTAACATTTGGTAAATGTGACCAATATGTAGATTCTGGCGAACTTGGAGCTTGAATTTGGAGGAGCGTAAGAAGCGGAAAAAGGTATGTGAGACCTTACTTTCTTTCTTTGGCATGTCTTAGACGTATAGGCTTGATTTCGCGCCTCGGGGACTTCCCTAACTCTAGAAATCCGAGATTGAAAAGTAGTTACTATTCATTCAGTGGCATTGAACCAAAAGTGCTCGAATAGTGAAAGAAAGGTCGAAACACCCTAGAACTTGCAAGAATAAGACCCGATCACCCTAAGACTTCCATAAGCGACATTATGAAACGTATTATACGTAAGCGTGTACGCCGCCTCATTCGATCGAGGCGGGCCCACTATTCCCAAACCCCTTCTTATTGTTACATTAAGCTTACTTCCTGCTATAGCTAATAAAAGTTTTTGGTTATCGTTCCTACTATCAAATTAGTAGTGGTTTTAACTAAACCCTTGACCCCAATGCATGATTTTCTTTACTAAAAGTTACAAGTGATTTTCCAAAATATTCATTTTTCTTCAAAAACCAAGTTTTACAATATTGAACGCCTTAATGACTAAAACGACGACCATAGTTCTATGATGATAATAATGATGCCAGTAATAAGAAAAGGTATATGACGAAATAGCCAAGGCTACGTTTTCAATGGCTATGACGAGAACGATCTTATATCTAAAGGTTCCAAAGTACATGAAATGCCTACGATAGATATATTGACGATGTGTTCGTTATAACAATGAAAATATGGAGATGCTAAAGCGTTTACGGATATCCCGAGTCTAGTATAGGTAATGACTATTCTAAGGATTTTAAACACCCGAATTATGCCTTATGACCCCGATAGATATGTGTACCCGACATACATATATATATATGATAACGAAAAAAAAGCGCTATAGACGCCGATATATGTATACGATGAAAGAGACGGGGCGCTATAGACGCCGATATTTATACATGAAATATGCATATATTTACGGGAAAATAGGGATAGAGCGAGAGCGTTATGTACGCGTATCCACACGATCGGTTGGAGTATGGCACATGATATCGTCCGGACGCGGGATGCCGGACGCGGATGTGCATATTATGGTTAAATGGATCGGTTGCCGACGCCTCGGCAATATTATATATGTTCTATTCTTATGTATATATGTATATATATATGAGTAAGGAAAGCTACGAAAACACGATGCTCACCCAAGGGCACTTATAAGTACGGGTTACGATTTACATAATATGTTCTAGGATTCATCTTGTTGTTGTACATGATTACATCTCTTTCCATGTTACTATTCATGTCTTACATACTCGGTACATTGCTCGTCATCCGACCCCTCTTCTTCGGGGGCAGTTTCATGCCGCGCAGTAAAACCTGCACGAGCCGAAGCTAGCATAGAAGATGTCCAGCGGAATTGGTAGGCTCCACTTGTCCGGAGTGCTTCCGAGTCACGGTATATGTGTGCCATGACGATATGTTCGAGTTAGACTTTGCGGACGAGTCGTGGGTTCCGGAGTCGATCGTACTACGATACAAGTTCTGTATAGTTACATATTTTATTTGATTCTAAGCAACAAAGGAATATTTCAGCAGCCTGGTTATGTATACTTGACGTAGAGATTTCAAAAAAAAAATAAAAAAATTAGTGCGTAGGAAGAGTCAGTGGGTTCGCTCGCCCGATCACGGGGTCGGTGCCCATCACACCCTAGTGAGATCGGGGTGTGACAAAGTGGTATCGAAGCTTGAGGTCGGTCCAAGGGTTGTGCAAAGTCGTGTGGGTAGAGTCCTGTTTATGGGTGTGAAGCCGGCCACATTTATAAACGAGGAGGGTCGCGGGCATCTAGGAATGGTTGAACTTCTTTCTGTCTTAAATCGTGCGATAGAGCCAAGTCATAGGAGAAAGAAATTCCTTATATAAGCTTCGCGTGCGACGGAGGAAGCAGAGAAAGGGAATACTGTGAGCAGTCAAGAAAAAAAATATGAGATGTTGATGTGTTGTTTCGGAAGGATTACGGATGTGGCGTGGCGACAAAGGTATGATCGCTACCCTCGAGGATCTGGAAGCCCAGGACAGGAGGTAGCCATACGCATAGGCGGAAAGTGAGTATTGGAAAGTGAAAAAGGGTAAAATAGTAATTGCAAAAGAAAGGACGTGTTACGAAAATGCCTTGGAAGCTGTGAGACTTCGATTGGCCCCAGAGCATGTAATAAAGGTCATGTGAGGAGGTAGACGCGAAAATAACAGCATTAAGACACCGAATTTCGATTGAAGTTTTGAAGTTAAGCGTGCTCGGTGGGAGCAATTCGGGATGGGTGACCCGCGGGAAGTTTATAAGAAATTCTATAGATTGAAACATAAGAGACAAATGAAGAGTCAATCTAAGGAAAACTAGGATGTACGAGAATGGTTGGAGACTATAAGAGGATGCGTAAGACGAGACGGACTACCTCGGTGAAGGGACGAGAGCGCGCATCACGGCCAGAATTAGGATAGGCTTGAATAGCGTTGGAAAGTACCTTGTGGGTTAGTTGATAGTAAATGTATATATATATGCAAAGAGATGAAAATGTGTACTATATTCGGAAAGAAAGAGAGTGAGCTTGAAATTTGGAAAATAAGGAGAGATCGGGATGCCGAAAAAGGTGAAAAGTAAAGAGTCCCCGATATGTAAGGCATAGAATTGGAAGGAAGGCGAGGAATAAGGTATCAACAAAGACTTCATAAAAGGACTATCGGCATATAAGGAGCCCCTTAAAGGGAGGGAGACCAAGGAGTTCGATTAAGAGGAAAATAAGGTAAAGGATAAAGAACGGGTATAAGGGAAAGAGTAGTTATAAAAGGAACCCTCCCAGAGCATTATAACGCCCCGGGTCGATTGAACATTCGAGGACGAATGTTCTAAAGAGAGGAGGATGTTATAACCCGTATTTCGTACGTCCGGATGTTGCGAGACAATGGTGAGAAATTAAGGACAAGACTATGTTCTAAAATAATTTTAGTGTCGGAGTCGTTGGGAAAATTATTTATGAATATTGGAATTGTGGAAATATTGAGAAAGGCTAAGGGCAAGAAGAGAAATTCGCAAAATGGGTCGTGAAAATAATGTGGAAGGTTAGGGACAAAATGGTAATATTGAGAAAAGTCGAGGGGCAAAACGGGAATTTCACCAAGGGTTCATGAAAACTCTAAAAAGGGCCAAATTGGCCATGTGACACAAAATAAAAAAAAATAAAAAAAAAGAAAGATGACAAATGAGTCATCCTTGCCATGGAATTTCAAGAAAATTCTAGAGAAATTAAAGAGAGGGATTATGTGATAAAATTTCCTTAGTTGAGGGGCCAAATAATAAATATGGAAAGTAATGGAAGACATATATATATATATAGTTGGAGTCATCTTTTTAGTTGAAGAAATAAGAAAGAAAAGAAAAGAGAAGATGAAGAGAGAGACATAGTAGTATTCGGCCATGGCAGCCAAAAATGGTGCCATGGAAGATGATCAAGAAAAATTTGTTCCTTCGTGTTTTCCTACTAAGTAGAAGGCCCTCGTCGACATGGAGTGGTTGTTGGAAGAAGAAAACCAATCGTTTTGCAAGGAGCAAAGCCTAGCCGTGTAGGAAAGTGGAATGAAGAAGGTATGATCCAATCTTCCCTTTTATATGTTATGAATGGTTTGTGGGTGTTGTGGTATGTGGAAATGAATGAAAAACATGAAAATAGGGTTGTTGAAGTTGAGCCATGGATGTTAATGTGTGGCCGTGTATATGTTGCAAAATATAGAAGTGAAAAACTAATTTATTTAGCATGTTTGGAGTATGTATTATAGATGTTTGTGTGTTGTTGTAATGTGTGGAAATGGATGGACTTCATGGAAATTATGCATGTTGAAGACAAGGCCGTGTGGGGGCTTTTTAGTAGAGTATAATGGACTCATTTTATATAGTATTTTGGTTATTGATTGTTGTAGATTCTACGATGAAAATGAAGGTTGATGACTCCAATGGAAATTATAATTGTTGTGGGCTGATTTGGAGCATAATGCAATTTTAATATAGTCACTTGAGTTGATGAAAATGATGTTGGTAACTTATGGAAATGTTGATATAGTTTATGAGTTTGAAAGAAATAAATGTATTGTTGAATGTTCTTATTGAATTGGAAAGTATTGGATGAAGTAGTATATTGATTGAATCGTTTGAAAGTTATATGAATTGAATGGAATCTAATTGAATTGAATTGTTGGCATTGTTATTGGTATTGTGGCCGAGTTCCATTCTCGGGTTGTTGTTGTTGAATTGGGCCGAGCTAGAATCTCGGGATGGCGCATTTACGGAGGAAATGCTGCCGAAATTTTAGTAGACAAGTGTTATTTTGAGAATTCACCTTTGGATGCTCAAGTTAACATTTGGTAAATGTGACAATATGTAGATTAAGGCGAACTTGGAGCTTGAATTTGGAGGAGCGTAAGAAGGAAAAAGGTATGTGAGACCTTACTTTCTTTCTTTGGCATGTCTTAGACGTATAGGCTTGATTTCGCGCCTCGGGACTTCCCTAACTCTAGAAATCCGAGATTGAAAAGTAGTTACTATTCATTCAAGTGGCATTGAACCAAAAGTGCTCGAATAGTGAAAGAAAGGTCGAAACACCCTAGAACTTGCAAGAATAAGACCCGATCACCCTAAGACTTCCATAAGCGACATTATGAAACGTATTATACGTAAGCGCGTACGCCGCCTCATTCGATCGAGGCGGGCCCACTATTCCCAAACCCCCTTTCTTATTGTTACATTAAGCTTACTTCCATGCTATAGCTAATAAAAGTTTTTGGTTATCGTTCCTTACTATCAAATTAGTAGTGGTTTTAACTAAACCCTTGACCCCAATGCATGATTTTCTTTACTAAAAGTTACAAGTGATTTTCCAAAATATTCATTTTTCTTCAAAAACCAAGTTTTACAATATTGAACGCCTTAATGACTAAAACGACGACCATAGTTCTATGATGATAATAATGATGCATTAATAAGAAAAGGTATATGACGAAATAGCCAAGGCTACGTTTTTCAATGGCTATGACGAGAACGATCTTATATCTAAAGGTTCCAAAGTACATGAAATGCCTACGATAGATATATTGACGATGTGTTCTGTTATAACAATGAAAATATGGAGATGCTAAACTGTTTCTGGATATCCCGAGTCTAGTATAGGTAATGACTATTCTAAGGATTTTAAACACCCGGAATTATGCCTTATGACCCCGATAGATATGTGTACCCGACATACATATATATATGATAACAGAATTAGAGCGCTATAGACGCTGATATATGTATACGATGAAAGAGACGGGCTGCGCTATAGACGCCGATATTTATACATGAAATATGCATATATTTACGGGGAAAATAGGGATAAGAAAAAGGCGAGCGTTATGTACGCGTATCCACCCGATCGGTTGGAGTATGGCACATGATATCGTCCGGACGCGGGATGCCGGACGCGGGATGTGCATATTATGGTTAAATGGATCGGTTGCCGACGCCTCGGCAATATTATATATGTTCTATTCTTATGTATATATGTATATATATATATGAGTAAGGAAAGCTACGAAAGCACAGTATCTGCCCAAGGGCACTTATAAGTACAGAGTTACGATTTACATAATATGTTCTACGGTTCATCTTCATCGTTGTTGTACATGATTACATCTCTTTCCATGTTACTATTCATGTCTTACATACTCGAGAGACATTGCTCGTCGACCCCTCTTTCTTCGGGGGCTGCGTTTCATGCCGCGTTGTAAACCCAGACGAGTCGAAGCTAGCATAGAAGATGTCCGGCGGAATTGGTAGGCTCCACTTGTCCGAGTGCCGAGTCACGGTATATGTGTGCCATGACGATATGTTCGAGTTAGAGACTTTAGACGCAGTCGTGGGTTCCGAGTCGGTCGTACTACGATACAAGTTCTGTATAGTTACATATTTTATTTGATTCTAAGCAACAAAGGAATATTTCGGCGAAATTGGTTATGTATACTTGACGTAGAGATTTCAAAAAAAAAATAAAAAAATTAGTGCGTAGGAAGAGTCAGTGGGTTCGCTCGGCTCCGATCACGGGGTCGGGTGCCCATCACACCCTAGTGAGATCGGGGTGTGACAAGACCATATGAAGAATATTACATCATGAAGCAAATAAGGATCATATACGTATTCGGAACGTAAGAGTGGAGTTACCTCAAAATACAAATCATGTCATACCTTAGTTACGTCTAGGACATGCCAACGAAAGAAAGGGTAAGCCTTACATACCTTAGCCGCTTCCTAAGCTATTCCAAACTTGCGTTTAGACTTCTCACGATCTACAATAATGTCATTAGGCACCAGCTATTAGTCATATACACTTAAAAATCCGATTTTAAGCCGTCACTTATTTACAGAAATTCCGGCAAAGATCTCCCCTATAAATCCAACAACCCCGAGAATTCAACTCGGCCAATACCAACAACAACCATACCAACAATCATAATAACAATATCCATAAGTGACTCAAAACGCATTCTAACACTAATCATTCCTTTCTACGCAACTCAACAACATTTCATTTATTTTCAAATAACTACATACATTCAAACCAATATTCATGCTCATGTGTTCAATTACTAATCCGAAACCCTTCAAACAATATTCAAGAACACTTTAAACAATTCATACAATATTTCCAACAACCCAACCAAAATACAAGGCCACCCGAAATCACTCCAACCCGAGAGCAACACAACCATATATTTCCTCCTTCCAAGTTCATAAACTATATCGACAATTCCATACGTTAGCATTATCACTTTCATCAATACAAGAAATCATATTACAATTACATTAGCTTCCAAACAGCCCACACGATTTGCAACTTCAACGTGGATCATTAAACTTCATTTTTCAACATAAAATCCACAACAACATCGACTAGAATACTAAACAACATTAATTCTTTTTCCTACACCATGCATACTTACACGGCCAACTTCCACACACAACATTTCATGATTCTTATCCATTTCCATACGCTACAACACGTCCAAAACATCCATAAAACACATAAAAGAGGATTGAATCTTACCTCTTCCTTTCAACTCTTCCACTCGGCTAGAATCTTCCATAAATAAAACGAATGGCTTCCTTGTTCCAACAACCACTCCACGTCGTAGAGGACCTTCCAATTAGTGGGAAAACTAGAAGAAACCAATTTTTCTTGGTCAAGTTTTTGGGACCATATTCGGCCAGCTATGGCCGAATGGTTACCCCTCTCTCTTTCTTTCTTTTTCTTCTTCTTTCTTGAATTTTCCCAAGTTTAAAATGATAAGATACCTTATGTTCTCACCACTTAGGTATATATATATATACATGGGTGCACATGGCCAGTCATGTGCACTCCTTTTCTCTTTTTTTTTTTGTTTTCTTTTTCTCCAATTTTCTTCAAATTTCTAGATTTTTCTTCAAGTTGTGGAGATGGACAAATATGACTACTTAGTCATCTTGAATGCTTACATAATGCATCCATGTGGCCTATGGCCCACACCATGTAGCCGGCCACATGGCCTCCAATTTTCATGACATGGCCAACTTCCTATAGTTAACTTTTGGCCCCAAATTTCCATGAAATGTCTCACTTTCCATAATTCACTTTTAGCCCCAAATTCCTTAATATTCCATGCTAATGAAATCGTAAGCAACTTATGCCTTTAAAACGAAGTCGGAAAATAGCCTTGTTCTTAACTTTCCGTCATCAATTCGGAATATCCAAATGTACAAAATGCGAGGCATAACATCCTTCCCCCCTTTGGAACATTCGTCCTCGAATGTTCAACTAGTCCTTCGGGGTCGCATAAGCGCCTCGGGGGGGGGGGTTCCTTTTATAGCCATCACATATAGTTCATTCATCAGTCCGCACAACCAACTTCGGAATTTAGATTACCTATTCTTCATCTCTTTTTTCCTGTTGTTGTTCCGCCACGCGAACTCGGACTCTTATATTCGTAACACACACACCTATGACTTCACATCTTATTGGCATAACTCCAACGGATCTCAACGTACGGGAATTACGGGGTGTAACACCCTTTTCTCCTCGGGAACAATTATTTTCCCTGTAAGGTTCGACTTACCCGCCTGCTCGTCCGTTCTTAAAACCTACGTCAGTCTCTTCTAGTTCTTTCTTAATTCCTTTGTTGCCTGCAATTTACCTTTTTTCCGCTTCCTTGCCTTCATGTACTTGCCCGGAATTTAGCTAACATTTCATTCTTGCCTGAATCTTAGCCTCCATTCTGTAGCCTTGACTTATCACGCCATAGCCATTTATCGCCCTACAGTACTCCCTTTTTCTTGTTCCCTTGCTCACATCTCCGATTTCCCCATGTTCCGCGGTCCTCTCGTCAATCCTTATTCCTCGTTAACTTTTCGACGCCGACTTTGTATCATCATAGCTGGGTATAGCTTCACGTTGATACTTCCCGTGATTCCATAGCATACGTTCTCATGTTTGGATTACCTAGTGGTCCGTAAACCTTCGTCTAACACCCGGTCGATTCTTTCATTTTCCTTCATGAGAGCAGCATTCTCTCTTCCCTCCAAAATTGTTTTTCGAATCACTAATTGCTATTCTTTTTACTACACCTGTCACTGTTGTTCCCGGTGTTCTTTTGGGTTTATTCTTCTTTGCCGACATCCTTGTTGTACCTTTAGCTCGGAGATCTTTCTCGCCCTTTACTCTCCTGTCATACTTTACGTTGCAATCTCTATAAGGATATGCGGAGGGGTTCAGATTAGCCCAAGAAATACCCCAGCACCGCTTTACTAATCCTCATGTCCTACCTTATCTTCCCTTCTCTTGCCTTACAACCGGTATCGCAACAGATCCTTAGTTCCACCATAGGCGCGTCTTATCTGCCTTCAATGCTAATTCTATTTTGGATAATTGGCTTAAACCACCGTTCATTTTTCCGTTATGTACCCGAAACATCACCACTGCATTGTCCTTGCTAAACCTTCGCTCTTCTTACCAGATACTTACTTAGTCTCATTCTTAGCATACTAATACTTACAGGTGACATCACTATCCTTGTACAACTTGTATAAAGTACGCTCAATCTTAGACATGGTCCTTTCGTCCTCTGGCTCATCCTGCTCTATCTTGTTCATACTGGAACTCGCTCGTCCTATTTTGTCATATCTCGTTCCCTTTCCTTTAATCGCTCTTGGCTTTCTCACCTCCTATCATAAGGGGTTTTCTATTCCTTCTCCCTTAATACTGACAAGTTGTGACAAAGACTAGCGAACACCTTTATAGCCAGTATCCTGGTCCCTAATCTAATATAGCATCGCTGTCCTTTATGCTATCTCTCAGGTTACCCAATACCATCCTATTTTCCTACTCTTTCTCTTCATGCACGCCTTTTCTAACGTCCGGCATTCGGGGTTTCGCAAAAAACTCCTCACACTACCTTAAATACCATCCCGACTTTTATCCGCTATTGGCCGGTCCTCCAATCTTACTAGCCGATTTCAATAAAGGAGTCTTACTTATAGCCTGGCATCCGTATCCAACACACTATCTTGTCAATTGTATCTATCTCGTCCTAGCGTTTCTCTCACCCGCTTCCCCCCTTTAGGGGTGTGCGTATACCATTATCCGTTTATGTTTTGCCCTATGTCCTTATTTCCAACCTCGCTAGGGCAAAGATTTTTATTCCAACCGTAAGTATCCAAAAAATTCTCTCGGAATATTACCTTTATCTCAACCTATCTCGGTGCTCCTTTTGATATCCTATCATTTTTCCCGTTTATACCTATCTTTTATTCTACACCCGAGAATCTTCTGCTACCTCTCGTGTCATCTAGGACACACTACTCCTACATAATCCTTCTCTCTTTTCCAAAACGTACCCTATTCACCCACGTTTATCCGTATCATCCTATCATTTTCTAGCACTTGCTCTACTTTGTTCCCCGCCTTTCCATAACTTAGCCTTTCACGATCCGTCACTTATGGCACTCGTGTCCGTTACACGTTACAACGTCATAACCCATTACTACGCTATTGTCTCGCTTCCTTCTTATTTTCTCTTTCCGTTAACTCTTTCTCTTCACCAACCTAATCCGCCCGTACTACGCGATTTCTTATAGTTTCTCGCTCGCTCCACAGGTTCTGATTTTCCTTAGACTAATCTAGCTTCCCGTTCGCCTCTTACGTCTGAATTTGTAAGACTTTCAGAAAACTTCCCAGGGGGTCACCCATCCTAAAATTGCTCCCATCCTAGCACGCTTAACCTTGAAACTTTGATAAAATCGGGTGCCTTAATGCTGCTACGATCGCGTCCACCTCACCGCACGACCTTCTACACATAATATTGAGTAATTCGGAGTCTTAACATATTCCCAAAACGCCCTCACAACACATCCCGACGGCTATCTTATTAATACGTTCCTATCCGTCACAATTCTTTCTTTTTTTTTTTTTTGGTACCTCTCCGTCTTACTCGTATCATTACTTCCTCGACTATAATCTCATCATATTCTTCTACTTACCAACCCCGGCTCGGTCTTTTAATACATATCGGTCTATCCAAACCTACCGATCTTTTCTAGATCATCCTTTAGTATCACAAATCCGTTCCAAATTCCTTGTTACCATATCTCCATCGGCCTCCTATTTACGATTATCACAAATTTCGCAGTTAACTTATTCCTAAAGGACAGTCATACTTCACGGCTCAGTCGACTCCCATCAAAACATATTCCAAACTTGCATCTCATTCTCGTAGTGTTTCCAGAAAAATTTTGGCAGAGTTTCCTCTGTATTCCTTATACGTCCCAAAACCTGCACGCAGGAAATTGTTATATCCCGCATTTTAGTGCAATCGGATAATTCGAGACAATCGCGGAGGACGACAAGCAAGGCCACATTTTTATTTTGATGAGCATATGAATGACTTATGACGTATTTAGGAAGAAATTATTGAGAAAGGTCAAGGGCATAAAGGGAAAATTCGTAATAAGCCCCGTGGAATTATGGAGGAAGACGAAGGGTAAATTTGGAATGCCGGAAATTAGTTTCGAAAATTATAAAACATGATCGGTAGCTAATTGGGCTCAACAAAAATCAAAAGGAAATGAGGCCCAAAAGCATAGGGGTGGCCGGCCATGCATGCTTGGCTAAGCTCCACCTTAATTAATTCATGTGATGAATTAATATAAGATGACTAAGTCATCACACACAGCTCCTACAATTCTCTAGAAATTTCATGAAATAAGAAGAAGAAAAGAATGAGAAAATCTATAGGCCTTTGCCAAGAGAAAATTCCAAGGAAAAA
>NW_026713399.1:0-27265 GCF_029784015.1 Lycium ferocissimum | reverse complement strand
CACTTTTTCCCGTCATCGTTTTAGTTTTTTTCGGCAGGGGAAACCCGGGGGGTTGTATATGTCTGTAAGTTGCGTCGTTTGAGTTTAGCTATGTTTGTGACGGCCTTATCGGCTCGTGCGCATGCCCACTTGTCCTTGTTAAATTGTTATTTCTGCTTATTTGTAATATTTTGCTAATTTAGGTTAAGGTACGTAGTTGTCCAACTAGGGCACGTGTCGCGGCCTACGGAGATGGGTCGTGACACTAATGTTGATCTAATGGTGTCTTGAGGAAAAGTTATGACACTCCGTAAGTTGTTAATGAAGTGCTAAACATGTGCTGAGAAGGTTCCATAAGGATTGGAGATTAAAAGAAACGACGGAAACGATTTCAGGAAAATGGAGTTATACGACCACCTATACGGTCCATATAATTTTATACGGTCCGTATAGGGGTCCATATAACCCAACATAAATCATGTTTTCCCTGATGGTGAAGTACGGACACTTATATGGGCCGTACAATGTTATACGGACCGTTATACGGTCCGTATAAGTCCCGACGGGCTGAGCATTTTCAAGTATATAAATGTGTTCCCTCTTTTATTTTCTCATTCTTTCCACTTCTCCACTTCTCTTCATGTCTCTAGAACATTCCACACATTTCATATGCAAGAATTCAAGGGAAATCCAAGATCAATATCATCAATTCAAGGAAATCAAGTGTAAGGAAGCTCTCTAGGGTTGCTTGGAGTCAAGAAATCTCTTTGAGTGGTAGTTAGGGTTTTCTCCAAGTGGGGCAACTCCATCCAAAACCCATTCCTACACAATCAAAAGTGAGTCTTATGATCATTTCATGTTATTTAGAATACTGAGAGGTTGAACACTTAGATTATGGAAGGAAGTAGAAGATGAGTTGTAAATATAAGAAAAGTAGTGTTCTTGAGTAGTAGCTTCACATGAATCATGATTCTTGACATGTTACAAGCATATTTATGCTATACATGATATTAAGAACAAGGTAGAAACATTGTATGAGGATGAATGTGGTATTATATTATAGCTATGGTTACGAATGACCTTGAGAGAGAAGTACATGATGATGAGATTACACCGTGCCTAGATGGAGGAGCAGACATCGCTAAGGCGGGCGGCATATGCACCATGTCTAGAGGGCATGGGCAGATACCACAAGTGGGCGGCATGAGATGTTTACCCCGGATACGGGAGGCCTGGACGCGGGCTAATGATGATCACATCGTACCTATATGGTCGGGCAGCTAATATATGCATACACGATATGATGATGTTTATGATGTAAGTTCGCATACATTATTCTGCCTAAGCGACATTCTGCTACAGGTTGTTTCCTTACTTGATGTTTCCTTATCTCTTTGACATGTTATTATTGTTCATTTCTTACATACTCAGTACAAGGTTCGTACTCACATCCTTTTCTTTATGGACGTTGTGTTCATGCCCACAGGTAGACAGAGAGGTGGCCCAGATACCTAGGAGCTACTCAGCAGATCTACAGGAGCACTTCATCATTCCGGAGGTGCCATCTTTGATACATTATTTTGTGTATATATTCGGGCACGACGGGGTCATGTCCCGTCCTTATGTTACAGTATTCTAGTAGATGCTCGTAGATGCCTTTGTGTGGGTAGTAGATGCTCCATAATGACTACATTGTACATTTGTATATCCTTTTTGCAACCGTGAGGGCTTATATATATGCATGTGTTGCCTCGAGATTATATGTGTTCAGAGTAAGTATGATGATTGGCATAATGAGTGGTGCTCGGTAGTCCGCTCTGGGTACCCATCATGGCCCCCTAGTCGGGTCGTGACAAAAGTGGTATAAGAGGCGTTCCGTCCTAGGGTGTGTCTACGAGCCGTGTCCAGTAGGGTCTCGTTTGTGGGTGTGAAGCGCGCCACACTTATAAACAAGAGGCTGCGGGCCATTTTGGGAAAATGACCATTCTTCTTCTTACTAGATCGTTCCATAGAGCCATGTTATAAGATTTTCTCCTCCCTAATTGTGCGTTGTGATTTCAGCAATGCCGGTAAAGAGAAAAGTTACAGCCGCCTAGAAGGGCAGGGCTACGGCCGAAAGGCGAATGGAAAGGGAGCCACCAACAAATACAGAAGAAGGTGAATCTTATAATGAGGCTTCGTCCAATATGTCTCACACTCCACCTATTTTGGAAGAGCAAGAAGGGGCTTCAGCTTCAGCTCCTACGCCTCCAGTTCCTCCACCGGGTGCTTCGAGTCAACAAATGGCCAAAGCTATTCAGTTATTGACACAGCTAGTTGCTGCTCAGGTACAGCGGTAGGGTACGGGTCCAGGTGAGAGGGCGACTAGTGCTAAAGCCAATGAAAGGCGTGATGAGATTTGGCAAAAAGGGAAAATTAAGCCCTCGATACATTGGACCTTATAAGATTGACCGCAACATAGGCCAAGAAGCTTATAAACTGGACTTCCCTCCATAACTTGAATCAGTCCATTCAGTCTTCCATGTATTAATGCTCCGTAAATGTGTTGGAGATCCAATTAGAATCAAGCCGATGGATGATGTCCAGATTACTGAAAAGTTGTCTTACAAAGTGGTGCCTATTGCCATATTAGATAGGCAAGTGCGGAAACTTAGAAATAAAGAAGTAGCTTCAGTCAAAGTCTTGTGGCGAAACAATAATCGAGAGAAAATGACTTGGGAAGTAGAAGAAAACATGAAGTCCAAATACTCGCACTTGTTTCCATCCCCGGAAGAGAATCAAGATGAGACGTCAATATTATGAGGTATGCATGCTTTCTTTTTATTCTTTTGGCTCATGTGTGCTCATAATTTCCTGTAATTGTGTTGTAGCCCGGTGAGGTGTTTTTATTATGGGTTGTTGTGACAGGATGGTAGTGCCATATTATAGGGGAAACTCTAGCGAAATTTTTGTAGAATCCTCGAGAACTTAACATTCGAGGACAAATGTTTTTAAAGGGAGGAAGAGTGTTACACCTCGAAAAATTTCATGTCGTCGAGTGTGGGATAGACTAACGCCGGGTGAGATGTATGCGATGTCCCTATGGGTAAGAAAGGTTACTTAACGGTTCTCATTAAGATTCCAAAGTCGTTTGAGGCACGAAAAGAAAGTTCGTTGAAGAATGTTAAGTATAAGATCGTATTTTGAAAAGGGTTGCATGTACCGAGCTAATGTTGATCTAATGGTGTCTTAAGGAAAAGTTATGACACTCCTTAAGTTGTTAATGAAGTGCTAAATAAGTGCTGAGAAGGTTCCATAAGGATTGGAGATCAAACGAAACGACGGAAACGATTTCAGGAAAGTGGAGTTATACGACCACTTATACGGTCCGTATAACTTTATACGGTCCCTATAAGGGTCCATATAACACAATAGAAATCATGTTTTCCCTGATGGTGAAGTACCGACACTTATACGGGCGTACAATGTTATACAGACCGTATAAGGGTCCGTATAAGTCCCGACGGGTTGAGCATTTTCAAGCATATAAATGTGTTCCCACTTTTATTTTGTCATTCTTTCCACTTCTCCACTTCTCTCCAAGTCTATAAAACATTCCACACATTTCATATACAAGAATTCAAGGGAAATCAAAGATCAATATCATCAATTCAAGGAAATCAAGTGTAAGGAAGCTCTCTAGTGTTGCTTGGAGTCAAGAAATCTCTTTGAGTGGAAGTTAGGGTTTTCTCCAAGTGAGGCAACTCCATCCAAAACCTATTCCTACACAATCAAAGGTGAGTCTTATGATCATTTCATGCTATTTAGAATATTGAGAGGTTGAAAGACATAGATTATGGAAGGAAGTAGAAGATGGGTTACAAATATGAGAATAGTAATGTTCTTGAGTCGTAGCTTCACATGAATCATTATTCTTGACATGTTACAAGTATAATTATATTATAAATGATATTAAGAGCATGGAAGAAACATTGTATGAGGATGAATGTGGTGTTATATTATAGCTATGGTTACGAATGACCTTGAGAGAGAATTTTGGGAATTGGATGATGTCGAACCTGTCGGAGTTATTGATTATGATATTATGAATATTGTTATTGATGTTTGGAGGTTGTTATATCATATGGATAAAGTTGTAGAAGCAGAGGAAATGCTGCCCAATTTTTGTTAGCTTTAGCCTAAGCCTAAGTAAGTTTCCGATTATCTAATCTTAGCACAAATTCCTTTGAATGTAGAATCACGAACTTGGAAAGATGCGTATAGTCGGCAAGTTAGAGAGGCGAAAAGGTATGTGAGGCTAGTCCCTTCTTTTCTAAGGCATGATTCCTATGACATAATTCCCTTAATCTTTCCATGACTTTCTTACAATTACGGAAACTATGAGTCTATGTTTATAAAAAGCTTCTCATGAGATAAAGATAAGAGACATGTTATGAATACGATAATGATGATGATGAGTCTATGTCTAAAGATTCCAAAGGCTGTGATATGATATTCTTATGAAGTCAATGATTCTTTGATGATATTCATTGTTGTTCCAGTTACCTTATGATGCTAGTTCCTTCAAGGTGAGGCAGGATGATTATGACTACTCCATAATGGAATCGGGGGTTCTCGACCTTACGTCACCTCTATAGAGTTATAGCTTATCCTTGAGTTTTTATGCATGCATTATGATAAGTACATGATGATGAGATTACACCGTGCCTAGATGGCCGGGCAGACATCGCTAAAGAGGGTGGCATATACACCACGTCTAGAGGGCATGGGTAGACACCACTAGTGGGCGGCATGAGATGTTTACCCCGGACGCGGGAGGCCTGGTCGCGGGCTAATGATGATCACACTGTACCTATATGGTCGGGCAGTTATATATGCATACACGATATGATGATGTTTATGGTGTAAGTTAGCATGTATTATTCTGTCTAAGTGACATTTAGCTATAGGTTGTGTCCTTACTTGATGTTTTCTTATCTCTTTGACATGTTATTATTGTTCATGCCTTACATACTCAATACAATGTTCATACTGACGTCCTTTTCTTTTTGGACACTGTGTTCATGCCCACATGTAGATAGAGAGGTGGCCCAGATCCTTAGGAGCTACTCAGCAGATCTACAGGAGCACTCCATCATTCCGGAGGTGCCATCTTTGATACATTATTTTGTGTATATATTCGGGCACGATGGGGTCCTGTCCCGTCCTTATGTCACTGTATTCTAGTAGACTCGTAGATGCATATGTATGGTTAGTAGATGCTCCATAATGACTACATTGTACATTTGTTTATTCTTTTTGTAGCCATGAGGGCTTATATATATGCATGTGTTGCCTCGAGATTATATGTGTTCTGAGTGAGTATGATGATTTGCATAATGAGTGGTGCTCGATAGTCCGCTCCGGGTACCAGTCATAGCCCCCTAGTCGGGTCATGATAAAATTACGCCCAAGAAAGTGACTAGAACAGAAAAAGAGAGAGAGAGAGAGAGGCGACTGCCGATGATATGATCGAGGCAGAGAGGTTAGCGAAGGTGCCTTTGGTGAAGCAGCCACAACTAGTGGTTGCCATGCCACCTTCTCTGTTTCCTCAGCGGTTGGCGAAGTAGAAAGAAGAAACCAGTTATAAGAAGTTTCTTGACTTACCGAAGCGGGTGCATGTAAATGTTCCCTTGATAGATATATTACAAGGGATTCCAAAGGATGCTAAGTATGTCAAGGACGTTGTAGCAAACAAGAGCCTATTCACAGAGCTATAGTTGCACTTACTGAAGAGTGCAAATCTCAAATTCAAAACAAGTTGCCTATGAAGCTAAAGGATCCGGGAAGTTTCACTATTGAGATCACTATAGGGAAGCAGGTCATTGCACGAGCACTGTGAGATCGCGGTGCTAGTATTAATCTGATGTTGTCTTCAATGTTCAAAAAACTAGGGTTGGGAAACCCGAGACTGACTACTATTGTTCCAGCTGGCAGACAGATCTTTGGCCAGGCCTGAGGGTATTATCGAAGATTTTTTAGTACAGGTGGGGTCTCTTATATTTCGAGAAGATTTCATTATCTTGGATTTCAAGCCAGATCTGGAAGTCCCATTTATTTTGGGGCATCCATTTTTTGCCATAGGCAAAGCATTGATTGATGTAGCTGCATGGAAACTAACTATGAGGGTACATGATAAGTTGAGGTATTCAATGTGAACAAGACACTCAAGTTTCTAGCAATTTATGAGGAGCTTTCTGCTATAATTTTGGTGACCGCCGATACTAAGCGACCCCTCATTACGTCCTGCAACCCATTGGAGAGCGCTTTAGTGGGAGATGAAATTTTTGGGGATACAGAGGCATTCGAGTTGGTGCAGATTCTTGATCTGGTAGGTATTTACATTCGAGAAGGGGAATTTGAATGATTTGACAAACCAATTGGGCCACCGCCCAAGTTATCAATAGAAGAGGCCCCAAAGTTAGAGTTGAAGCCTCTACTCTCGCATCTAAAGTATGTTTACTTGGGTGAGGGTTAAACTTTACCAGTTATATTAGAAGTCCAGCTCACTGATTCAGAAATAAAAAGCCTTTAGAAGTCTTAAAGAATCGAAAAAGATCCCTTGTGTGGTAGATATCTGATATTTAGGAGATCGGTCTAGCATTTTGTACGCACAAGATACCCATGGAAGATGATCATAAGCCGAGCATAGAGTACTAAAGAAGGAGGCAATTAACTAGTTAGATATAGGCATTGTCTACCTATTTCTGATAGCAAGTGGGGGAGCCCAGTACAGTGTGTCCTGAAGAAAGGAGGGATGAAAGTTGTGACAAATGATAAAAATGGGCTCATCCCAACAAGAACTATGACAGGGTAGGAAGGATCACTATCCTTTCTTATTTATCGATCAGATGCTTAACAGATTAGCCGGACAGGAGTATTACTGTTTTATTGATGGGTATTTCGACTTTAATTAATTAGCTATTACACCAGATGATAAGGAGAAGACTACTTTAACTTGCCCCTACAGTACATGCGCCTTCAAGCGGATGTCGTTTGGTTATGCAATGCACCATCGACTTTTCAAAGATGTGTGATTGCAATATTTTTTGAAATGGTGGAGGATTTTGTAGAGGTATTTGTGGATGACTTTTTGTTTAGGAAGTCATTTGATGCTTACTTGATGAATCTGGATTGTATGCCCACAAGGTGTGAAGAAACCAACTTGGTGATGAATTAGGAGAAATGTCACTTTATGGTCTGAGAGGGTATTGTCCTTGGTCATAAGGTATCAAAGAGAGGCTTAGAAATTGATCATGCAAAGGTGGATGTGATTGCGAAACTACCACCCCCTTTATTTGTTAAAGGTGTGCATAGTTTTCTTGGTAATGCTAGGTTTACAGAAGCTTCATTAAGGACTTCTCCAAAATATCCTGTCCGATGTGAAAGCTTCTTGAGAAGGATGTAACATTTGTAGTCAATGATGCATGCGTGCCGACTTTTGAGGAGTTAAAAAGGAAGTTGATGAATGCACTAATAATAATAGCGCCTGACTGGAATTTTCCTTTTGAGTTGATATGTGATGTAAGTGATATTGTTATGGGGGCTATTCCGGACTAGATGAAAGACAAGAACTTCCACTCAATCTATTATGCCAGTAAGACTGTTGATGCTGCTCAGATGAATTGCACTGTAACCGAAAAAGAGTTATTGGTTGTAATGTATGCTTTTGATAAGTTTCGGTCCTATCTTATAAGGACTCATGTTATTGTGTGTACGGATCATGCTGCAATCTGATACTTATTCAACAAGATGGATGCAACACCCAGGCTTATTTAGTGGATTCTCATATAACATGAGCTTGATGTGGAGATTAAAGATCATAAAGGAATCGAAAATGTCACGACCTAATCGGAGAGCCATGACGGGTATCCGGTGCTAACCCACCCGGGCACCTCTTATCATACATTCACTTTTACATCTAGGTGAGCCACATAGCTAAATCATACTTTCTATCTATCATTCATACTAATCCCATTGGGCAACAATACATTTATATCACCATCAACAACCACGCCCATATCAATGTATATAAGCTGACGAGGCTAACAAAATGATATCCAAAATATAAACCGACAAGGCTAAATACATCTAACCATATACACATGTCTACGAGCCTCTAAGGAGAGTATGTCACAACATATAGGCGGGGCAGGACCCCGCCATGCCCATAAGTATGTACACAAAAGAATAGATACCAAAAGTTGTTGCTCCGACTGAAATGCAGCTCCGCTACGTAGTCCCTGAGTAATAAAGCTATGGATCAAGCCTGTCTCCCTGGCCACCTACGGGCATGACGTAGCGTCCACAAACAAAAGGACGCCAGTACGAAGAATATACTAAGTATGTAAAGCATAATCAATATCATTATAGAAGCATAAGAGACAACATAAGAAATAACATAAGATGGGAGGTAGTAGAACCGTCGTCATAAACACTGACTTGCTTTTCATAGGGACCTTCCATTTTTAATACGTGATTGTGTGCATACATCCTTATCCGTATTCGTATTCATATTTATTTTCATATTCATATACATATTTATATTCATAGCATACCCGACCATGAAGGATCGGTGTTTCACATAGCCGGCCATGGAAAGGCTCGGTGATTTATACATACCTGGCCCTACCAAGGCTCAGGGTTGTCCTTACCCAACTGCAGTGGTGCGCGCATGATACATATCATACCCGGCCATATAAGCTTGGTGTTACATAGTAGTCATACATAACACATATACATAAGAGCTCATAAGCATCTTTGATATCATTACTATCATCGTTTCATTGCATCTATCCTTAGAGGATCACTCATCATATAAGGAATTTCATAGAATCGTAACATAACGAGAATCATGATGTCATGACCCAACCGGAGGGCCGCGACAGGCACCCAGTGCTAACCCACCCGGGCACCTCCTAACATACTTGCACATCATATCTAGGTGAGCCACATAGTTAAATCATGCTTTTCATTCATCATCATTCTAATCTCATTGGGCGACAATTCACTTATATCATCATTAGCATCTATTCCCATATAAATGTACATAAGCCAATAAGGCTAACAAAATAATATACCAAAATATAGGCCGACAAGGCCAAACATATCTAACCATATACACATGTCTACGAGCCTCTAAGAAGAGTATGTTATAACATATAGGCGGGATAGGACCCCGCCGTGCCCATGAATATATACACAAAAGAATCTATACCAAAAGCTGCAACTCCGAATGAAATGGAGCTCCGCTATATAGTCCCTGAGAAATATAGCTATGGATCAAGTCTGTCTCCCTGGCCACCTGCGGGCATGACGCAACGTTCACAAACAAAAGGACGTCAGTATGAAGAATGTACTGAGTATGTAAAGCATGATCAATATCAATATGAAAGCATAATAGGCAACATATGGAATAGCATGGGATGGGAGATGATAGTATCATCATCATAGCACTTACTTGCTTTCCATAGGGACATTCCATTTCTATTGCGTATCCGTGTACATACATCCATATCCGTACTCAATTACCTTTCGTATCCATTTTCGTATTCGTATTCATATTTCCATTCATACTCATGTTCATATCATATACATTGCATATACATAGCATTTACTTAGCATTTACATATACTTAGCATTTTCGTACTCATATTGATGTCATATACATAGCATTTATATAGCATACCCGACCACGAAGGTTCGACGTTTCACATACCTGGCCCTACCAAGGCTCAGTGTCATACATACCTGGCCCTACCAAGGCTCAGTGTTATCCGTACCCAACTGCAGTGGTGCGCGCGCATTACATATATACATATATACTATATTCTACCCGGCCATATAAGCTCGCGGTTTCATAATAGCCACACATGGGCACATATACATATAAGCTCATAAGCATCTTTAGCCTTTTTACTATCGTCATTCATTACATTCTATCCTTAGGGGATTACTCGTCGTATAAGGAAATTAGTACAATCGTATCATATCGAGAATCATAAGCTTAGTAGCTTTTAGAGATGGGATCATTGGAGAATATCGTAGGCTCATAAAAGGATAGATATTTGGCCAAAGAGTCATGCCTTATGAAAGAAGGGTTAGCCTTACATACCTTTCCGTTCAACTATTCTATCACTTGTACGTTCTTCTTCAATGCTCACGCTTCTACGTTCGTTAGAGTGCATACTAACATTAGAGAGTCGATAACTTAGCATTCATGACTAAAGCTAGGGAAAATTGGACAAAGATCTCCTTTATTTATACGACTTCCTCCATATCATATATCAACTCCCAAACATCAATAATAATATTCACCATATCATCACAATAGCCTTTATTCAACTACATTATCCTTACTTCTCAATTCACTTCAATTCATCCATATTCATGGTCATATCACACAATTTCGTTCATTCATATACAAAGTCTATTCCATGTTCTCAATATCATTTATAACATGATTATAATTATAATGTATCAAGAATCATAACTCAATCCAAACATTTACTCAAAGGTGACATTATTCCCACATTCAGACCCATTTCCTATTTCCTTATATAATCCAAGTGTTTCAACTTTCAAATACCTTAACCAACAAGGAAATGTCATAAAACTTACCTTAGATGGTGTAGGAATGAACCTTGGGTGTAAACACTTCACTTGAGAAAAACCCTAGTTTCACCTTCACTTGGATTTCTTGTTTTGGATGAACTTTAATGGGTTTCTTACACTTGATTCACTTAGTTTGATATAGATGATCACTAATGTCTCTTGAATTTGTGTGGGAGAAATGTTCTAGAGAGTTCTAGAGAGAAGAAGTGAGATGTGGAAATGAAATAATGAACTTGGTCTCCTTTTTAATAACTCCAAAATCTGATCTGACGGGACATTATATGGACACTTATACGGTCCGTATAAACTTATACAGTCCGTATAAGTGACCGTGAAATGGGACCTTCAAACTCTCGTCTCTGTGACCATTATACAGTCCATTATACGGTCCGTATAACTGACCGTATAATCCCACCAGTGAAGGACCTTCACTGTGATGGTTCTGCGGTCCATTATACGGTCCGTATAATGAGCCGTATAATCCAATAGTCCACTGATCTTGTTCTCGTCACTTCGTTTGATCTCCAATTTTTATGGAACCTTCTTAACACTTGTTTATCACCTCATTAACAATCTAAGGGGAGTTATAACTCTTCCCCAAAACATCATTAAGTTTTCATCAACTTGTTACTCATAATTCTCGTCCGATAATTATCGTATACCTTGCCTTCTCTTGGTAACTTTCTCGTCTAACATCGAATGTCTTTGATATCTTACTTAGGGTCATCAAATGTCATTATTTACTTATTGAAATACCATACACTTCGTGCTCTTCGTTAGCCCATTCACTGTGCATCAACGAAAAATTTTTCGAGGTGTAACATTCTTCCCCCTGTAAGAAAATTCGTCCTCGAGTGTTAAGCACTCGGGAATTCTACGAAAATTTTGCCAGAGTTTCCCTTAAAATATGGTAGTACCATCCTGTCACAACAACCCATAATAACAATGTCTCACAGGGCCACAACGTAATAGCAATAGAATTTGGCCACACACGACCCAAATGCATAAAAAGGAAAACATACCTTATGATCTTGATGCCTCATCTTGGCCCTCTTCCGGGGGATGAAATAAGTGCGGGTACTCGAATCTCATAATTTTGTTATAACCCGTATTTTTCTTACCTTTGAAAATCTTGGGAGTTTCGAGACAAGTTAAGGACAATGTAATGTATTGATCTTGTTTGATACATAAGTTGGTTATGGAAAATTTAGATGTGGAAATATTGAAAAAGACTAAGGGCAAAATTGGAATTTTGAAAAATGGTTTCATGAATTACCAAAAACATGGACCAAGTAATTGGGCTTGGAAAATCTACAAAAAAATAATAAGCAACCAAGGCCCAACCCAAAGGGGGGTGGCCGGCCATGACTTGCAAAAAATGGAAAAAAAATCCAAGTCCATGGCACACATAAGTCATGTGATCATTGACCAAAGGGGACTATATACATGTTCATCACATTGTGAAGAACATTCAAGAAAGAAAAACAAGAGAAAACAAGAGCAAAAAATAAGAGCCTATTCGGCTTGGCCATAGAAAAATTTGCCCTCAAAAATCTTGCTTCAAAAATTATTTTCTTGTGGTTTTCCTACTAATTCGAGGTCCCTTTACAACTTGGTGTAGTTGTTTTGGAAGATTGAGTCCTTGTATCATCAATTCAACACTTGAGTTAAGTGGAGAAGTTGGAAGGAAAAGGTAAGAATTCATCCCTTCTATTTATGTTATGAAGGTTTGCTTGTGTTGTAGTATATGGAAGTGAGTAGAATATATATAAATATGGAAGTTTGCAAAGTGGGTGTGCATGTGTGCATGTGGCCGTGTAGATGCTATGTTTTATAGTTAGGATGAGTTGAACTTTATGTTGTATTTTAGTTGTGGGTATTGTGGAAATTGTATTGGAAATGAAAGTTGAATGAAAATTGGATGAAGTTGGAAAATGGCATGTTGGCCGTGGGTTGTGTTGTGATGGAATAATGATGGATTTATTTTACTTAACATGTTAGTTGTGTTGTTGTGATTTTTACAATGTAAATGAAGGTTATATGAGTTAAGTTGGCATGAAAAGGGATTGTAGGAAATTATGTCATATTAATGTGATTTTATGATATTAAGATAATGAAGTTGTTAAAGTGTAGATTATTGTTGTTGGTGATGAATTAGTAAGAAGAAAATGTGTTGGGATGGTTTTGTTGCATATATAGAAATTTTGGATGAAATATGGAATTGTTGAATATTGGACATAAGGCTTGAAACATTCTTGGTTTATGTTTGAATGATGTTAAATTAGTATGTAAACATGAAAGTATTGAGTTGATATTGTAGCTTGATTGTTGGTTTGGTTGTTGTTGAAATTAGCCGAGTTGAAATCTCGAGGTTGGTGTATTTATAGGGGAAATGCTGTCGAAATTTCTGTAGAAATTAATGTCCGTTTGAATTTGAATACCTAAGTGCGTATGGCTAATGTTAATGTATTTGGCGCTATGTAGATCTTGGCGTATCCAGGAGTGAGGCTTGATTTATCTTGCGATCGGAAGAGGTATGTAAGGCGTCGTTTTCTTTCCTTTGACACGTCTTAGTGCTACTAGGCTATGACCCGAGTCTCGGGGTTATTCCATTCTTAAATCCGAGCTTAAATACGTACTTTATTCGATCCTAAAGATCTACTCTTTAAGGTGTTCAATTTAAGATTCCTATGCTTTCAAATAATTGATTTTCAAAAGACTTGTGAAGAATTTTGACTACAAAAGGGTCCCGAACTTCAAACGTCCGTAACTTTTGCATACGAGCTCGGAACGCCCCAAAACATAATATGTAAGTACATAAGGCATAACTTTCCCCTAACCCTCGTAGACGGGCTCGGATGGGGGTCGGCATCCGTCCGTGGGGCCCGCAGCTTTTCTATGCTTATCCTTAATGATTTTTGAAAAAACTTAATACTATTTTCACTTTGACTTCCGCATATGGATTCCTTACTTACATAATGAGTTATTATTATGATTTTATGCATATGGTTACTCACGACTCCGCTCGTGCTTATGGTTATTGCCTCGTTCACCGGATCCCGGGCCGGTTATATTTCGTGCGCGTTATGATATATTCCGGTGATGTTGTGTTACGGTTCCCCCGAGCTCCTCGCTAGAGAGCCGGTTCCATTTATACTTGGTGTTATGCCGTGTATGGTGTTATGGTTGGCTATGATGTGTTACTTTTGGATATGTCGGGTTACGAGATATGAAACTTTCGGTGTGATGCTCGTGGTATGGCGTCATCGACGCGGCGACCATCGTTCTAAGAGCCTATGCATGATTTATATTTTAATTACATATTTTGACATTTTGCATATCATATCTATTTTCCGTATTCGGTTATTGTGGTTCTGTATTTCGCTTACATACCTCGCACATATTCCGCATCGATCCCCTTTTCTTCGGGGGCTGCGTTCATGCCCGCAGGTACAGACGCTCAGCTTGGTGATCCACCCGCCTAGGACACCTATTCAGCTTTCTGGGAGTGCTCCTTCGTTCGGAGCCGATATTTTGGTATATATATATTTTTCTGATGCATATTTATATATTTATTCACGGGTACGACGGGGCCCTGTCCAGTCATCTGATTTTGTTACTCTGTTTAGAGGTCTGTGGACATGTCTGTGGGTGTAGCTATATCTGTACAGTTATGTATATGTGTGATATATGTTTGGGCGATTTTACCGCCGTGGGTAGCCTTAATAAGGCTCACATTCGATATGATATGTACATTACGCATGACCTAGCCGGCTTTTCGATATATGTTGACTATTTTGTGATAACTGCTGGCTATTCTCCGCGCTAATCCGAGATCATAGGTGATTATTGTTATTTATGCAAGTTAGCATGTTAGTTCGATTGTCGGGAGCGTATGAGGTCCAATTAGGACCTTTAGTCGCGGCACTGCGGCCGGGTCGTGACAAAAGTGGTATTAGAGCGGTTCGTCCTCGAATGTCCTACGACCGTGTCTAGTGAGTCCTCGTTTATCGGTGTGTTGTGCACCACATCTATAAACGAGTGAGGCTATAGGACAATTAGGATCATCGTCTTTCTTTACGATCTTAGATCGTGCGATAGTAGCCGTATTATTAGGATGACTTCTTTCCGACGAAACTATTATGCTTTTCGCCGATGCCTCCGAGAAAGGCGACGGGCCGCCCTAAGGGCAAGTCTGCGCGGGGGAGACCGGTAGGGCCTAGAGAGTTACTCGGGCCCGTGCCCGGCCGAGCCGGAGATTGTGCCCGGTCGCCCGGGCCGCCACCCATCACCATCGTAAGGGGCACGGAGGGCGGCGGCGGGGACGAGAGGCGGCTCCACCGCCCGCTCCTGAGGTTCGAGTGCCCGAGCCTCTGCCTCCTCAGCCGGGGGTGGAGGATAGGGCTATGAGGGACGGCCGTTCGGCTATTGACGTACCGGTGGGGCCAGGGGTCGAGGTCCCGAACGGGGACCGGGGAGATGATTGTCTTGCACGTGACGGCCGTAGGGGGCTCGTTATTTCCCCGACCTGTAATCCGCTGCAGTTCTTTGGGTCAAAGCCCGAGAGGACCCTCAGGAGTTCATCGAGAGATGCGGCGTACACCGCGGGTCTGTCGGGCCTCCGAGACCGAGGCGTGTTGAGTTCGCGTCGTATCGGCCGCACGACATTGCGACCCAATCGGTACGAGTCTTGGGAGGCTATCCGCGGTGAGGGGCTCCCCTGTACCGTATGGGATGAGTTCGTGGAGGCTTTTCTTGCCCATTTTCTACCCCGAGAGACCAGACGCGCCGGTTCCACGGTGTTTATACATTTGAGCGGGGGGGGTGGTAGGAGCGTCCGGCACACCGGAGTTTGATTCTTTAGCCGACACGCTCCTCATATCATGGTGACATGGCCGGCCAGGGCACACCCGAGCTTTGTTGTAGGGCCGGATGATTATTTGATTGACGAGTACCGTATGTCGATGGCTTCTCGGTAGGCATGGACATTGCACGAAAGACAGCACACGCCCGGGCGTAATGGAGGAGCCGACACAGGGGGCCCGGCCGGCCCGACAGATGCGAGGACAGCGCCGGCCCCGAGAGGGCTAGGTCAGTCGGGTATTCTGGGGATTCTCGAGGCAGATAGCCTCGGCAAGAAGAAGAAGATAGCGGATATTCCTCCCGCCGCCCGAGACACCCCCTCACCACGGGCGGGTGAGACCCGATGTCACGGATATTCGGGGAGAGCGGTCGAGCTCCGTGGCTTCGAGGCTCGCGCAGACGCGAGAGGTACCGGCCGGTTAGAGACCACCTAGACCTCCGTGTTCCTACCGCGGGAGGCACCACCGGGAGAGTGCTATCGGGCTATAGGGGCTTGTTTTGTTTGTGGCCGTCGTGGCCACACATTGGCACAGAGAGATTGCCCGCGTAGGGGTAGTGCAGGGGCAACGGTGCGGCCTACGGGTGTCGTGTGCCGGTTCATCTTCCTCATCGCAGCGCGCGCCCGGCGGGCGAGTTATGCGGCACGGCGCCCGGTGCCGCGGTGGGGCCGTGGCGGGAGCAACAGTTCTAGCGATCCTTCGAACCGCATATATGCTTTAGCCGCCCGTCGACCGTGAGGCGTCGCCTAACGTGGTTACGAAGTACATTATTGGTTTTCTCTCGAGCCGTATATGCATCGATTGATCCCGGTTCCACTTTGTCATATATTTCTCCTCTTGTTGCCGATAAAATCGGGATAGAATCGAACCAATAGAACCATTTGAGGTAGCCACTCCGCAGGGGATTCTATTATAGCCGGACGTATATAAAGATTGTTCGATAATTATCCGTGATCGTTGCACTAAGGTAGATTTGGTAGAGCTAGAAATGATCGAATATGATGTTATTATGGGAATGGATAAATTGGCTTCTTGTTATTCTAATGTTGATTGTCAAAAGAAATAGTCCGTTTCCAATTTCGAGTGTGAACCGATTATAGAATGGGCGGTAATACAACAACGCCGATGGGTAAGTTTATTTCATACCTTAAGGCAAGAATAATGATTAGAAAAGGCTATATTTATCATCCGGTTCGCGTACATGATTTAAAGCTGAAACACCGACTATCCGATCCGTTCCGGTGGTTAATGAATTCCCGGATGTATTCCCGCATGAGCTTCCGTGTCTTCCTCCCAAACGGGAGATAGAATTCACGATAGATCTGTCGCCGGACACTCGGCCCCATATCTATTCCTCCGTACGTAATGGCACCCAGAATTAAAAGAATTAAAGGAACAGGCCGAGAGATCTATTAGAGAAGGGCTTTATCCGACCCAAGACACGTCGCCCCCGGGGAGCACCCCCCCCCCCCCCCGGTATTATTTGTGAGAAAGAAAGACGGTTGTTCGGACGTGCATTGATTATCGACTCGAACAAGGTAACTATAAAGAATAAATACCCCCTCCCCAGGATTGACGATTTATTTGATCGGTTGCGGAGCTAAATGTTTTTCAAAGATAGATGCGGTCTCGGTTACCACCAAAAGTAGGGGGAGCGTATATTCCCAAGACAAAGATTCAAGACCCAAGACGGGCATTATGAATTCGTAGTTATGTCTTTTGGCCGACGAATACTCCAATGGTATTCATGGGATCTTATGAATCGGTATTCGTGCCGTTCTTGGATATGTTCGTGATCGTGTTTATTGATGATATTCTCGTCTATTCTCGGTCGAAGAAGAGCACGCGGACCATCCGAGGACGATACTTGGAGTACTTCGCACCGTAAATTATATGCAAAATTTTCTAAATGTGAATTCGGGCCGACATCGTGGCATTCCCGGGACATATTATTGGAGCCGACGGCATTCGGGTAGATACCCGAAGATCGAAACCGTGGAAAATTGGCCCCGCCTACAACGCCGAACGGTACGTAGCTTCCTCGGGATTGGCCGGGTATTACGAAGATTTGTGGAGAAATTTGCTTTAATTTCAGCACCGCCTTTAACAAGGCTAACTTAGAAGGGAGCCAAATTCCGGTGGACCGATGTCCGTGAGCGGAGCTTCCGCTATCGAAGGAGAAATTGACCACGGCTCCGCCCCGACACTTCCCCGAGGGACCGACGGCATGTCATTTATCAGATGTTCGTGTGTTGGCCGGGTTGTATATTAATGCAAGACGGCCGAGTCATAGCATATGCTTCTCTATTGTGTCGTAAAACATGAAAAGAATTATCCCACTCATGATCCGGAGCTCGTGGCGATCCATGCTTTGAAGATATGGAGACATTATTTATAATGGGGTTCATGTTGATATCTACACGCATCATAAAAGCCTCCAATATATCTTTAAAAACGTAAGGAGCTGAATCTCTATAGGAGATGGTTAGAATTGTAAAAGATTATGATGTTGATATTCTATACCATCCGGAAAAGCTAATGTTGTGGCAGATGCTCTCACCGCAAATCTATGGGTAGGCTTGGCGGATGTTCCATCGAAAAGAAAGAAATAGTTCGTGAAATTCGTCACCGGCAAGTCTTGGAGTTCGTGTGGCCGAACTGGGATCTTTGGGATTTCTCGTTCGTGAAATTGCCGAATCTTCTATTCTGGAAGAAATAAAGCGCCGTCAATACGAAGATCCCGTTCGGTGCACAGCAGACACAGCCCCGTGAAAAGGAGAAGACTCCGTTCGAGATTACACCGGGACGGAGTATTATTACACAGGCATCGTGTGTACCTGAGGTCGCGGAGTTACGGCGACAGGTTATGGGCGAGGCACATTATGCCCGTTATTCTGTTCATCCAGGAGCCACCAAAATGTATCACGATCTCAGATGTCTATACTGGTGGGATGGAATGAAAAAAGATATAGCAGAATTCGTCGCTCAGTGCCCGAATTGTCAGCAGGTCAAGATTGAGCACCAGAAACCCGGTGGCTTATTGCAGGAAATGGAGATACCGACGTGGAAGTGGGAAATAATTAATATGGACTTTATTACAGGTTTTCCCCGCACTCCACGGAGGTATGATTCTATCTGGGTTATCGTTGATCGGCTGACAAAATCAGCCCATTTCCTCCCAAATGACCACCTATTCGGTCGAGGATTATGCGCGCATTATATGTTAAGGAGATAGTGAGGCTTCATGGAGTTCCCGTATCTATTATCTCCGACAGAGGTGCCCGCTTACAGCAAATTTCGGAGATCATTTCAAGAAGGATTGGGACCCAAAGTAGTCTCAGTACAACATTTCATCCTCAGTCCGACGGACAGGCCGAGCGTACTATCCGTACGCTAGAAGATATGTTACGGCCCATATTATCGATTTCGTAGGTAGCCGGGATGATCACTTGCCATTGATTGAATTTGCCTATAATAATAGCTACCACTCCAGTATCCAGATGGCACCGTACGAGGCTTTATATGGTAGGAAATGCAGGTCACCAATTGGCTGGTTCGATGTTGGAGAAACTCAATTAATTGGCCCAGATATGATCCAGCAAGCGGTGGACAAAGTAAAGCTTATTCGAGAAAGGTTATTAGCGGCCCAGAGTCGACAGAAATCGTATGCAGATAATCGACGTCGGCACTTGGAGTTCGAGGTTGGGGGTTGGGTATTCCTGAAGGTATCGCCTATGAAAGGTGTTATGAGATTTGGTAAGAAAGGGAAGCTCAGTCCAAGATACATTGGGCCTTATCAAATTGTCGGAGAATAGGCAAAGTTGCCTACGAATTGGATCTCTGCCACAGATTGGGAGCAGGCACCCGGTATTCCATGTCTCTATGCTCCGTAAGTGCATTGGTGCCCTTCCGTAATATTCCCCGTGGATGATGTCCAGGTCACGAAGAACTATCCTACGAGAAGAGTTGCACCTCGGTGGCTATATTGGATCGTCGGAAAGAAGGTTGCGGAACAAGAATGTGGCCTGTTAAGGTGCGTGCGTAATAATAATCGGGAGGAAATGACCTGGGAAGCAGAGGAGCAGATGAAGAAGAAGTATCCTCATTTATTTCCGGTGCCCACAGGTAATCTAAATCCCTTACTTGATTACATTGACCAATGGATGAATTGTATGTAATAGCTACAAAAGAGCTCCCCCAACTTACCTAAAGACCCCGTAGGTCAAGTCTAACATTCGAGGACGAATGTTCTAAAGGGGGGGAGGATGTTATATCCCGTATTTTTAACAACGGATAATTCGAGTTAATGATGACAAGTTAGGAACAAAATTATTCCGGGACATGAAGTCGGGATTTTTAATCACGATTTTGTTCTAGAACAAAAGTGGTATATGACTTTGTTGGCATGAAAGCATTAAGGAAATATTTGGGGCCAAAAATGAATTAAAGAAACTTGTAAATCATGAAAATTAAGGGCCAAAGTGGCCGGCCATGTTAGTTGTGGGCCATGGCCACATGATATTTTTTATATATGGATTAATGTTACTTAATGTTTTAGTCGTCGTCGTTGTAAATTCTATATCGATAATGAGCTTTTAGTGAGCTAAGTTAGTGTTGCAATGGTTGCGGGCTGTTTTGGAAGTCATTATGCTTGTAATGTAAATTTTGTAATTAAGAGGATGACATTGTTTATGCATGGTTCGGTAGTATAATTTATGGAGTTTGAAAGAAAGAAATGTGGGAGTAGTGTTCTCGGGTTTGGAGTGGAATTCGGTAAGTTGGGACAATGTTTGGGTTATTTGAAATATTGTGTGACTTGCTTAAAGTGTTCTTGTATATGGTTTGAATGGGTTCGGAATATCAATCGAGTGTATGAGCCTTAATGTTAGTTTGATTATATGAGTATAGTTGAATATATTGGAATGTTTCTAAGTATGTAGCAATATGTGTTTAATGTTGGAATGTGTTGGAATTGGATATTAATGTGGGAATGCATTGTGAATTGATTATTGATGTTGTAGTTTGGTTGTTGGTTTGGTTGTTGTTGAAATTAGCCGAGTTGAAATCTCGGGGTCGGTGTATTTACGGGGAATGTCGTCGAAATTTCGGTAGAAATTAATGTTCGTTTGAATTTGAATACCTAAGTGCGTATGGCTAATGTTAATGTATTTGGCGTTATGTAGATCTTGGCGTATCCGAGAGTTGAGGCTTGACTTATCTTGCGAGCAGAAGAGGTATGTAAAGCGTCGTTTCTTTCTTCTTTGGCATGTCCTAGTACTATTAGGTTATGACCCGAGCCTCGGGGTTATTTCACTCTCAGAAATCCGAGCTCAGATACGTACTTTATTCGATCCTAAAGGCATACTCCTTAAGGTG
Source organism: Lycium ferocissimum (assembly GCF_029784015.1). Classification (NCBI taxonomy): domain Eukaryota; kingdom Viridiplantae; phylum Streptophyta; class Magnoliopsida; order Solanales; family Solanaceae; genus Lycium; species Lycium ferocissimum. Next base: position 6,395 of record NW_026713399.1, on the reverse strand, counting down.
TTCAACTAGATTTCTTATGTTTTCAAATGATTGAATTTTGAAAGACTTAAAAAGAATTTTGACTACAAAAGGGGTCCGAACTTCAAACGTCCGTAACTTTTGCATACGAGCTCGGAACGCCCCAAAACATAATATGTAAGTTCATAAGACATAACTTTCCCCTAATCCTCGTAGTCGGGCTCGGATGGGGGTCGGCACCCGTCCGTGGGGCCCGTGGCTTTTCTATGCTACCCTTAGGGATTTTTGGGAAAACTTAACATTGTTTCCACTTTGACTTCCGCATATGGGTTTCTTATTTACTTAATGAGTGACGATTATGATTTTTATGCATATGATTGCTCACGACTCCGCTCGTGCTTATGGTTATTGCCTCGTTCACCGGATCCCGGGCCGGTTACATTTCGTGCGCGTTATGATATATTCCGGTGTGATGCTGTGTTACGGTTCCCCGAGCTCCTCGCGAGAGCCGGTTCGTTTATATTTGGTGTTATCTCGTGTATGGTGTTACGGTTGGCTATGATGTGTTACGGGGATATGTCGGGTTACGGAGATATGAAACTTTCGGTGTGATGCTTGTGGTATGGCGCCATCGACAAAGCGGGCGACCATCGTTCTAAGAGCCTATGCATGATTTATATTTTTGATAAATATTTTGATATTTTGCATACCCTATCCGTTGTTCCGTAATTTGTTATTATGATCCTGTTACACTTTACATACTCGTACATATTCCTCACCGACCCCCTTTCTTCGGGTCGTTTCATGCCCGCAGTACCGACTCTCGACTTGGTGATCCACCCACTTAGGACACCTTTCCGCTACACGGGGAGTGCTCCTTCATCCGGAGCTGATATTTTGGTATACTTACTATTACGATGCATATGTACATATTTATTCAGGGGTACGACGGGGCCCTGTCCCATCATATATTTTTGTTACTCTGTTTAGAGGTCTGTGGACATGTATGTGGGTTATGGCTCTATCCTCTGCTTGCTATGTGTATGTGTTATATGTTTGGGCGGTTACCCGCCGGCCTTAGTCGGCTCGCCTTTGTACATATTTTGAGATTTGGTACATTTTACGGCCTAGCTACCATGCTATTTACGTTGGCTAACTATGTGATATCTGAGGCTATTTGTGATTGATTATGATTATGCAAGCCAATATGCTAATTCTGGGTATCGGGTACGTATAGGTGTCCAATTCGGACATTAGTCACGGCTTACGGTGTTGGGTCGTGACAATTCGTACTCATATAGATGTCATACATATAGCTTATTATATTGCGTACCCGACCAATAAGTTCGGTGTTTCTCATACCTGGCCCTACCAAGGCTCAGTGTTATTCGTACCTGGCCCTACCAAGGCTCAGTGTTATTCGTACCCAACTGCAGTGGTGCGCGCACGTAGTTATATATAGATATACGTATTCATTTTATTCTACCCGGCCATATAAGCTCGGGGTTCACAATAGCCTCTCATGGGTACACATACATATATACATACCTACTTATCATATTCTACCCGGCCATATAAGCTTGGGGTTCACAATAGCCTCTCGTGGGCACACATACATGCTAACTCATATCTATCTCTTAGCCTTCTTATTATCATCATTCAATTTATTCTATCCTTAGAGCATTACTCGCCGTATAAGGAACTTAGTACAATCGCATCATTGGCCTAATAGCTTCTCGAGCTAGGATTATCAGAAAGTATCATGGACTCATAAGAGATGAACAATTGGTCCAAGAACCATGTCTTATAAAAGAAGGGTTAGCCTTACATACCTTTCGTGCGACTATTCTATCACTTGAGCGTTCTTCTTCAAAGCTCACGTTCTACCTTCATTGAAGTGCATACTCATATTAGATGGTGGATAGCATTTGGCATTAATAACTAATTCCAGAAAAAATCGGACAACATCTCCTTTATTTATACGACTTTCCTCGTATTACATGTCGACTCCCAAACATCAATAACATTCGAGGACGAATGTTCTAAAGGGGGGGAGGATGTTATATCCGGCATTTTTGCGTATTCGAAAAACTTGAAAAATAACCTTGATTGTAAGGAACAGGGTCATGTTTGGATTTTTCTTAATATGTGTATGCCGGTTATGGAAAAAAACTGGAATGCGGAAACAAGGGAGAAGGCCTAAGGGCAAATTTGGAATTTTGGAAATTTGTTTCGGAAAGTACAAAACGAGAATTTTAAGGAATTGGGCTAAAAAAAAAATAAGAAAATTAAGGCCCAATGCTAGAAGGTGGCCGGCCATGGCCTTAAATTTGGCCCAAATTAGTAAGTGACCATGTGACATGGTCATGTGCCAAGTCAAATATATAAGGAGCAAGGCTTGTTGATTTCTCTAGAATTTTCAAGACAAAGCCAAGGAGGAGAAAAACAAGAAAAATTGCAAGAACAAAGCTAAGGCCATTCGGCCAAGCTCAAGGAAAACCAACCCTCCAAAATCTTGCTTCCAAAATTTTTCTCTTGTGGTTTTTATACTAATTCAAGGCTCCTTAACAACGTGGTGCAATTGGTTTGGAAGAATAAGCTTTGGTTCCCTCAATTCAACACTTGAGGAAGTGAAGAAGTTTGACGAACAAGGTAAGGTTTCATCCCTTTTGGTTATGTTATGAAGGTTGGTTTGTGTTGTAATATATGTAAATAAGTAGAACATATGATAATATGGAAGTTTGCATGGTGGGAATGTATAGATGCATGTGGCCGTGTGTAGTGTAATGTAGTTATGTTGGATTTTGTGTTGTATTATGGTTGTAGTTGTTGAGGAATTCATGTTGGAAATGAAAGTTGAATAAAAAGGGAAGGAAGTTGAAATATGGCATGTAGCCGTGTGGGTATATATGTTGTATACATAAGGTAAGTTGAAGTTTGTGTTGTATTCTAATTGCGAGTATGGTGAAATGTGTGTTGGGGATGAAAATTGAATGAATTCGATTAAAGTTTGAAATGTTGAAATTGGCCGTGTGGTGTAGGGTGTTGAGAGGAAGATGAATTATTTTGTTTGATATGCTAATTGTGTTGTAATTATGCTTATAACATGAATAAAGGACTAATGGTTTGAGTTGGTATGGATTTGAAAGTATGAAGTCGAAATGAAAGTATTGTGTTAATGTTGCGTCGGAAGGTAGACTAATGTATCTTATTGTGTTATTGATAATGTTGATGTTGTTGTTGGTTGTTGTTGTGGATGTATTGAGCGAGCTAAGTCTCGGTGGTGTCGTATTTATAGGGGAAGTGTTTAGCCGAAATTTCGGTAGCCAAATAAAAACCAAGGATTGAATGTTAACTCTCATGAATAGTAACTGGTAAAGATGACCATTTGCAGATTTTTGACGAAACGGGATTGGAGATTAAGCGAGCGTGAGACGTCCGTAAGGTATGTAACGCTTACCTATCCTTCATATGGCATGTCCTAGACCTACTAGGCCGAAAACGGAACCTCGGGACTAATTCTCGCTCCTAGAAATCAATTTGATTTTGGTTACTATTCATTCGTTATTGAATCAAAATGCTTACTTTTGAATAGGAGAACGTATAAACCTTTGTATCTTCGTGAATGCATCCAAATGGCTCCGAAACTTTCACGAGTACCTTTATGGAGCCTAATGTTTGTAAATTATGTTCGCCGCCTCGGCTTGACCCGGGGTGGGCCCGCAAGTCCCGAGGCTTCCCTTATCTGGTTTGTCTGACTCCTTTCTGTATGGTACGAAAAGAAATGTTTGCCTACGATTCTATGGTTCGTTCGAAATGTCTGATTATGTTATCCGAACGCTCGTCACTAAGAATGATACCAAATTTTCCGAAAATGATCTATGATGTGTTTTTGAGAAAAGTTAATAATTTAAAAGTCCGCAACTTTCGTATACAAACTCCTATTTACCCAATATTCGTTTTGAGCCTTCTGAGACTAATGTATATGAAAATGAAACTATGTGTCAAGTTTTGGAACTTACTTTTATTATGCATATGATTTCGCACTACTCTGCTCGTGCCGACTATTATGATTTCGTTCGCCGGTACCCGGGCCGGTTTTGTGATCGTGCGCCCTATGACATATTCGGCAGTATGATGTGTTACGGTTTCCGAGGCCTCGCCATAGGGCCGGTTACCGTTTATGGTGTTATGATGTGATATGGCTTCTGTTATGTTTGATGATACGATGTGTGTGATATTATGATTTGTTAGGAGCTGTACGGAGATTTGAAAACCTCTGGAGTATGATGTGTTGTGGCACCAGCGTCAGGGGGTGACCACGTTCCAAGAGCCTATGCATGATTTCTATTTGCATTCTGCACATTTGCATTCCGCACAGGTTTGGGTCTTACTTTCGTATTGTTCGTATCTTCTCACTCCGGCTTATGATTTGGATTACCGTACCTTCGCGCTTTACATACTCAGTACTTTTTCCGTACTGACCCCCTTTCCGTGGGGGCTGCGTTTCATGCCGCGCAGGTACAGGCGCTCGGTTGGGTGATTCCCCGGTTTAGGCTACCTATTTTGCTACTTTGGAGTGCTCCTCTCGGTCCGGAGCCCATGTTTGGTATATATGCTCTGCTTGGGATATTCTGTATATTTGCTACTATTTGGGTACGGCGGGGCCCTGTCCCGTCATATGTTCGTATGTCTGTTCTGTTTGTAGAGGCCTGTAGTCATGTTTGTGGGTCGTGGGTCCAGTCACAGGGTTGTGTGTGGGTTCGGTTTGTCCGTATATGATTTCGATTCGCGTCCTTAAGCGGCCCCGTATGCTACTATGGCCGATGTGGCCCATCCGTTTGCACGAGTGTGTGCCGGGCGATGTACATTCCGCCAACTTTGATTCGATGTGATGTTTGACGCGGTGCCCGCTCGGACCACATTTGTATGATATACGCTTTCGACTATCGGTATGAATAATGTCCGTTAAATCCGATCGTGTAGTATTTTGACGATTTGATTTGTAAGTCTGTTCGGGTGCCTACGTAGGGCACCAGTCACGACCCACGGAGCTGGGTCGTGACACTTACTTACTGAAACATCGACTACCTCATATCTCTCATTAGCCTACTCACTGTACATCAACGAAAAATTTTTCCGAGGTGTAACACATGGAAGCATAACATAAGTTATAAAGATGATTAATTAGTCATCTTTACCATTTTACACTCAAGAAATTTCAAGAAGAATGGAGAACAAGAGAGGAGGAGGAGATTCGGCCAAGCATGGCCGAATTTGGCCATGAGAAGTTGATGGAAAAAAATTATTTTCTTCTATGTTTTCCACTCTTTGGAAGGTGCTAAACAACATGAAGTAGTTGTTGAATCAAGCAAAGCTCTTGTTCTTGCAAAACCTCACCTTGGCCGAATGAAGAAGTGGAAGGAAGAAGGTAAGTTTTAATCCTCTTTTCATGTGTTATAGATGGTTTATGTGTGTTGTAGTATGTGGAAATGAACGAAATTCATGAAAATGAGATGTTGATGTGGTGGCCGAATGGTGGCTGTTTTGTAGAACATGATGAACTAATTTTTATTTAATATTTTTGGTTGTTGTTGCATGGATTCCATAATGAAAATGGTGGTTTAATGATTTAAGTTGAAGTTATATTCGTTTGTAGGTTGTCGAAGAAGGTAATGCGATTTTATTATAGTTCCTTGTATCCTTGAGGTTAATGTTGTTAATGTGTGGAATGTTGGTGTAGTTTATGAATTTAGAAGGAAGAAATGTGTTGTTGTAGTTTTGATTGAATTTGGAAGACTTCGGGTTATGTAGTATATTGGTTGGGCCGTTTGGACACTTTGTGGGTTGGTTGAAATGTTCTTGAATTTTTATTGAATGGTTTCGGATTGGTATCTAAATGTATGAACATTGGTGTTGGCTTGATCATATGTGGTTAATTTGAACATAAATGGAATGTTGTCGAAATATGTAGAAAAGAGTTATTGACGTTAGAATGCCTTTTGAATGAATTGTTGATGTTGCTAGAATGGTTGTTGGTATTGTTGTTGAAGATTTAGCCGAGTTGAAATCTCGAGGATGTTGAATTTACAGGGGAAATGCTGCCCAAATTTCTGTAAATGGAGTGCTAGTGTCACGACCCAACCCCGTAGGCCGTGACTAGCGCCCGAACTGGGCACCCGTACGTACCAAAAGCCAAAAATAGTAACTCAGGTATTTAGAAAAATTTGGGCAGAGTTTCCTCTGTTTTTCTTACTAACCAAAATTTACCTGCACACAGAAAATACCAACAAAGGCCACACAGGACCAACATCTCCATATACACATATATAGGCGGCGCCGACAAGGGGGCCGCGGTGAATAAACCGCCCAAACATACAATACGTGCATATAGTCCGTACGGATATAGCCACACCTACGTACATGTCTACATACCT
>NW_026713398.1:0-27363 GCF_029784015.1 Lycium ferocissimum | reverse complement strand
CCTATCTTCTCGGCCTCAACCCCGTATCATGGTAGGGGGCTTAGAAGATTGCTCCTCACTAGTGGCCTTAACATCAGCCTCATCTTCCGAAGCCTATTCTTTATCCTGCCCTCGGATCTTGGTGGCCTTTGAGAGGCCTGCAAAGAAGAAAGAACAAAATGATTAAATGAATTATGGCATAATATAAAAAGAGGTAGAATAGCACTTCGGTCAGAGACTCACCATGATTCTCGGCCTCCCATCTGCCCTTGGATAGTAAACACCAGTTACGTTCGGCGTAAGTAAGCTGACAATAAATTTTCCCGGTCCATTCGTCCAAGTTAGCGACAGTGTTGAGGGTTCAGAAAAAAGTTGCAAACATATGAATGAAGACAAAAAATTATCACAAATGGAACATCAGAGGTGCCACTTAGCTGTTTGAAAATATAATTCACTTACGATTCGAGTTCCACTTTTCGGGGAACGGTATCTTATTGGCAGCGATCAGATCCTCGGTCCTCACTCTGACGAATCTCCCCTGCCAGCCTCGGTCCCTATCCTCATCAAGGCTAGAGAAGGGAGCTTTCCTTGCTCGTCATGCGAGCTTAATCATACCGCCTCGAAATACCCGGGGACTATACAACCGGAGGAGGTGGTTGATCGTGAAAGTTTCTTCCACGTTATTCGCAAAATAACGGAGGAGTGTAACGATCCTCCAAAATGAGGGGTGGATCTGACCGAGACAGATCTCGTAACTCTTACAAAAGTCCACGATCACCATGTCAAATGGACCAAATGTGAAGGGGTATGTGCAAACACTCAGATACACCTCTACATAGGTCGTGATGGCTTCAACATGCTCGGGAATAATGAACTTTTTGTCTTCCCAACCACAGTCCTTCTTGACCTGCTCGAGTTTATTCGGGGGGAATTGTGTATATGTAGTCCGATATTTCAGCACCCCGATCCCCTTGCTGAGAAGGCCTCTCAACCTTAAAATCCTTAGTCGTAACGTAATCAGATGGGACATAATCTGACAATTTCGGTTCCGATTTTGGAGTCGAGGAAGACTCACCGGTTTTGGCTTTCGAAGATTTAGTCATTGTTCTGAAAAATAGAAAGATTTGAAGGTTTGATATGAAAGTTTGAAGGTTTGGGTAGATTTTTTGAAGATACGAAGTTTTGGAGGTATGAATGTACGAAGGTTTGCATATTCAAAGGCACGATGGTAATTTTGGAGAGTGAAAGTTCTAAAAGTAAAAAATGAAAAGGAAAGCTTGACTTTTATAGGGAGAGGCCGAGACGGTTGACATTCCGTAACCGACGCCTCACCCAACCGGGATATGACGCGTGGCTGATGTGAGAGAGATGTGACTGATGGGAGGCTTGATCTTATCAGCTCATATGAAACTTACAGGAAAAGGAACCGGATCTACTTCCACTTTTCGTCGTTTCGAGCTATCTACTGTACACGGGTGAGATCGAGGTCAAATCTACCCACGATTTCCCGTTATGATAAGTAATGATTAGGATCGGTATACGGGATTGAACGGGTTCCAACTAAGGGTCCCGTAGTAGATACTTCAACATAATAAAGGGAAAATATCGACATTGGTTCAACCGAGCCCGGAGGTGGTTGAGTTTACCAAGTGTCGATCATGACCAGGCATAGCCCGAACGGACTAAGAGCACCGAGATGGAATGAAAAGAAGTTGAATAGATAAATGTGGGGGTCGTTGATGCGACATTCGACTTTTTTCGCGTTATTTCAAAACTTACAGGATAAGGTATCCTCGAGTTCGATGTAACGAAAACATGAATGAAGGTAAAAATTCAAACGGAGGGTAAAAGCCAAATGCATTCAATAAAAACTGGTAAAAGGCCAGTCCACGAGTTCTACTAATTTTCTTCATGCAACGAATTTTCGATTTCCTCGGTTACATCAGTTTCGCAAAACAAAAAGACCTAACTTATGGTCCTAAACTAGAACATAAGGGAATCCCCAACTGATATAATGAACCGAAGGTTGAGAACTTCGGTCTATACCCTCAGGTTCTAATACAATATTAAGCATCAGCTAAATGATCCTGGAATTATCCTCGGGAGCAGCCGAACCAGGGCTGTTTGGTGCCGGTGGATCCTCCTCATTAAGAACGATCACTGGCGGTGGTCCATTACGAGGTATTTCCCATCGAGTCTCTAAGAGACTGCGCAATATGACCCGAGAGCCTATCCCTGGGGGAACGGTCGAGGTGCTTATAGAGACTCACCGACTGGACGTTCTCACCGACGCAGACGTAGTCTTTCTTCCCCCAACGGCATCCTCGGCACCCTCCTCGACAATGTTCTTTCCTTTTGAATACCTTTTCGTCGGGAGCCTTGAAAATCAAAGAGTCAAGGTTAGAATATAAAATGGAAAAACCAAAGAATTCCACAAAAAAAATTCAAACTTACTATGGTTCTTGCCTTTCCACCCTTCGGGTGGCATGCTCCTCCGAAAATGGCCCAAGTCATGAGAGGCGCCTAAAAGAGCAACCACCCATTCAAAAATGGTGATTACGAGCTCAGGTTCGACAGGATTTGGGGTGGAATTCCACGTTTCTGGGAAGACTACGGACAGGTGATGTGGCGTGATTTTACGCCACAATCGATGCTTTTCGGCTATAAGTTTTACTTGTTTTTAAGCAAGTCTATGTGATTTTACGTGTTTTTATTGTGTTTCAGGTATTACGAGGTCCCGAGAGCCTAAGTGGGGAAAACAAGCGAAAAACAGAAAAATTGGATGAATAAAAATTGGAGGAATAAAGCAGTGTGAAGAAAAGTTTTGGAGCAAAATTAAATAAAACTCGGAAGAAAAGAGAAAAAGAAAATAAATAAAAAAGGAAAGAAACAGGAAGTGGCAGACAAAGTGGAGAATGCAATGATTGCATGATGATGATCTAATGTTACATTGGAGCAATAATAGAATTGAAATGAAAACAAGAAAGAAGCAGAAGTACGTACCTGGAAGCTTAAGAAAGAAAACAGCAAACAATTTTGAGGTGGTCCAGTGTACAACGCAGCCAAGGAAATTTACTTCTTCCTATTTCGTTTTGGACTCAGTTATTTTATTTGGGCTTTTTTCTACACCTATAAATATTTCATAAGCCATAATTCCTAGACATCTTTGGCATAAAACACAAGTGTGGAGGCTAGTGGTTCCTATGTATATTTTCTTTCTTTTTATTCAATCCTTGTTTATGGGAATTTCTTGGTGACAATTAAGATTGATACTCTTGTTATGCTTATTTATTCATCGACATTATTTTTAATCAAGTAAGTTCTTGTTATTTTAATTATTCTTATTTTTCAACGTTTCTCAAGGGAGTAGCTAACCCTAGGACTTGCCCATTTACTTTGTTTGAAACTCGGAGGAGGAAGAACGGGGTTGGGATAGAATAATTAACATGAATTTGGGGCGCTAACCCTCATCTAATGGAAATTGACCTAGGAATAGCGATACCACTTGTAGCCATATTCGGGTGTTCTTAATGCTCCTAATTGCTTGAGGGATCTTCAATTGGGTAGTCTAGTTAATCTTCGGGAGAAGTTAATTTAGAGTCATTATCCGAGGCTAATTAACATAAACTTGCTATTATTTATAATCCGTGAAATATATTGGATCGTTACTTGAGAAGTAGTTTCCTTTATTCCATTCTTGTGGCCATTGATCAATTTACTTGCTTTTTAGATTAGAATTTATATTTCCGTATTGTATCAAAACCTTATCAAAAACCACTATTGATGCGTTCGGTCTAGCTATTGTTAGTGATAATTCGTAATCTGCTGAAATTGCCTACATATTGGTGGATTCGACCCCAACCTTGTTGGGTTACTATATTTGACAACGTCGCGTTATACCATTAATAGGTGTAATTTGAGCGTATCAACGGGGAATGATGGAGTTGGTCCGTGCGAATCATCACGAACCGATGTAGCCATCCCCTATCATAGTCATCTTTCGGATCTATGAGGCCTCGAGTTCCACGAGGGAGCAGATGAACTATGCCCCCTCGGATTACCCGTGGTACATATATATGTATCAGATGGTCGAGGGTAAAAGAAACCCCGGGTATGTTGGCTAAAATTTCGAGGCAGTACATGAGCCTCCAAATCTGTAGAGCAATTTGGCCTATACAAACGCGATACCGACGATAGAAGTCCTCAATCACTTGAGGAATGGGAAGAGAAAACCCGATGGCAAAGGGATAGGTATAGATCATCGAATAACCAACAACATGATGATTGATCCTTGCCCCACTTTCAACAGGGCGGACGTCGACATCCGCACCGAGGTTGCAATCATTTCGCACTACGGGGATGGTAGCATCGTCGATAAAGGACTTGAATTTCTCCACAGGATCGAGATGAGAAGATATTTTGCAATCGTTCGCACATTTGAAACCAGCAGGAAAAATGTCTGTAGCAAGAAACTCTAACTCCTCCCCAGGGTTGGTCGCTCCCATCGCTGATAAGGGCTGTGAATGTGGCGGTGACGAAGAATGGTCCGCACTTTGGGTTAACAACGGTAGAGAAGTCATGACCAAGACTAATGCGTAGTGTCAAGCGGAGGAAGATAATGGTCTAAAAAAGGTTCAAAACTCAGAAGAGAATGTAGAACTTGGCAGTTGCAAACAAAGGTTCTTTTAAAAGATGAGGTTTAGGGTTTAGGTTCAAAGTGCATAACAAGAAAGAAGTATATGGGCTTTATATAGTGGGGAGTACAAAAAGTTTTTGAAGGATTTAAGAGTTCTGAAAAGGGGCGGATTCCCAAGCTGAAGTAATTATGAACTGACATCGGGCAGAGAGCAAGGATTTGATGGGAACGTCTTTTCCTATGCGACTAGGTACGGCCTACTCGGCTTTATCCGGATCCATTTCCCGAAGTTAATACTTCCCTCCGGAAAATGGGGGGACTATCTGTATACGGGCAAAATCGAGGACAAGGGTATCCTCGGTTTCCCGACAAGAAAATTAAGATCATGATGGTCTTTGCTAGATCAGACGAGTCCTAATCGGGGTCAAAGTTAAGCGTTGGATCGTAGCCAACCGACCACATCTGGTCCCGGGTCATTGAGTTCGGTTGGAGCTAGATACCGAGATAGGATGAGAAGGCGGTTAATCATGATAAGTGAGGGTCCGAAATATCTGCCATCAGCCGGATATTTCGGCACCGATCTCGCTTGTCAGTTATTAAAGATTATGTACCTTATTTAGACTTGTACTAGGGTTAAAACTCCTCTACTATATAAAGAGGAGGACCCCCTTTACTTTTGGCAATTCTTCACACGCAAAAACGTACAGAGCAATACAATCTGATTCTAAGGGTTCATCCATCTTTCTAAGTGTTCTATCATTGTTCATTACTCAACCACTGTAGCACGAGCTCGGTTCCCAGGACCTGAGCCAACCGAACGGCCTCTTCCCAAGGCCAATTGTTGCTTTACTGTGGTTTGATCGTTTTATTTGCATTTGCTTCATTATTTATCGCTTAATAGTCATTCATATTAAATCAAACTGCGTATCCTTCGCACCGCATACAAATTCAATTGTTATCCATTTTAAGCGTAAACAATCATATGAATTACGTCATCAATAAGATAAGCTATTTAGGTAACATATTTTGTTTAATTTAAGGCGCCAATAGAAAATAATTTCGCCTACGTACTAAAATTATTTAACTATATACTCCCTTCTTTTACTTTTACTTGTCTATACTAAAACTAAATTTTCACGTTTACTTGTCCACCTTAGCATATCAAGATAAAAATATTTTTTTTTTCTATTTTTACCTTTAACATTTATTACCCCTCTCAAATCATTTCCTTAATACGTGGAAACCATACACCAACTAATATGGATATTATGGTAAAAGTGAACGGAGAGAGTATATAATAAAAGCTACCAAAAAATCATCGAGAGGTTTGATGGATTGTTAGGATCTCTACATCGTTTAGTTATAGGTTTGGGGGTTGATCCCGAGAACTGAATAATTTTTTTGATAGAAAACGTTTTACCCTCAATAAATATACATGGTGTGACTATCGTTGAGTCTTTATTTGATAAAAGACGCCCTTGTAAGGTGCCTGGTAATAAAGATAGCTTTAACCAAATTAAGTTGTCATCCATTTCACATGGATATGGAAATTGGGGATAAGGCACCATTACCCCCCTGAACTATACCCGAATTTGCTACGACACACCTTACCTTTCCCTGGGCCCTATTACCCCCTAAACTTATTTAAAACGGAATAATTACCCCCTAAATGCGATGTGGCAAAGAGAGTGTGTTTCACTCTCTTTGAGAGAGTGAAAACATAAAAAAGGGGAAAACTTTTTTTTTTTCCTTAAAAATGCATTTTCTTAAAATTTGAAAATAAATCTAGTCTTCCACATTTAGTTTTAAAAAAGGGTTTTCCACATGTTAAGAAAATAATTAATTTTTTCAAAATTTTATAAAAATTCAGTTTTTTTCACATTTTGGCAAGAAAAGCACTTTTCCGGATTTTATTTGAAAGATAAAAGTGTCCTAAGAAAATGAAATCATGAAAATCAAGATTTTTTAAGACATTTTAAAAAAATAATCAAGTTTCCTTATTTTTAACAAATCCATTTTTCCATATTTGAAAAAAAAAAAAATCATTTTTCAGTTTTTTTCTTTTTCAAAAACGGGTTTAAAAAAAAAACAAATTTTCAATTTTTTTTTTTTAAAAAGGGTTTTAAAAATCCTTTTTTTAAAAGAAAATTCAGCTTTTTAATCCATGTTTTTAGTTTTTTTTTTTTTTTTAAATGGTTTTAAAAAAAAATCAAATTTTCAAATTAAAAAAAAAAAAAGGTTTTAAAACTCATTTTTTTTAATGAAAATTCAGTTTTTTTATTTTTATTTTAAAAAAAATTGACACGTAGCGAGAAAAAATTAAAAAAAAGAGAAGAAAACAAATAAATACACATGTGGCAAGGAGAGTGTATGTCACTCTCCCATATGAGAGTGGGCATCAGCTTTTAGGGAGGTAATTATTCCGTTTTAAATAAGTTTAGGGGGGTAATAGGACCAGGAAAGGTAAGGTGTGTCGTAGCAAATTCGGGTATAGTTCAGGGGGGTAATGGTGCCTTATCCCTGGAAATTGCAACAAGCATATTTATTTGTGAATCGAATAGTAATGATCATTATCAAGGGCTACCATATATACCAGAGGCATGATATGATGAGCTAGGTTTTCGGCGACATAAACTACCCCTCAGGTGATTAAGAAAAGCTTAAAAAAAGAAAAATGGAATTTTCCTAGAACTTGTTTTTTTTCCTCTTTCTCTAAGCCAAACAAAAGCATGCACGTTGGTTCCCAAGAACATGATTACTGCACAGCATGATAAGTATTACAATAAAAAATTGGAATTTGGAAAGCTAAGGCATGATTGAGAGCTTTAGTGGGGAATTTACAATAAGTTTGATTTTACATCCTAGGCATGAATCACGATTTAGTTTGGTCAAGAAACTGGCCAATGCCTTAGGAAATTAAACCCCTACTTTTCTCTTTTAGTTAAAAAAAATGGAAACTTTATTAAAGCATTATCTAAAAAAGTTATTGTAAAATATTAGTCAATGGAACTTTTAATCCATGTTTCTTTGTTCTTTCCAATTAATTAATTTAGAATGTTAGTGAATTTGCCATGACGTCCTTATTATGACGAACCGCCATGACGCTTGTATAATATAATCAGAATGATATCATTAATAATTTAATATCTCTTTTGTTTCTCCAAAAATTAAAGAAAAGATTCATTGCCTTACCTTCCAAAAGATGATAAGGATCGAGTTTCCATCTTTGCGTAATTTCCAAAATATAGCACAAATGCACAATAATTGGTGACGATACACTATCAAGAATGGTAAGGATGGATAAGATCTCTCACCCTTTGATATACGAGTTCAATAAAATTTTATAATTTTAGTTTAAATATTTTATATTTGTATTAAAAATTTACTACATATGTAAAAAATTAAATTTAAAACCCAATTACTAACACATAATATCGTTATCCTAAAAGTTATAATTCATAAAATTTAAATCATTATTTTATCTCTGCCCTTACCCGAAATTTCATATTCGAGTTTAGGGAATAGGAATCTTTTTTTAAAAAACATTCTCTTTTAATGAGCATTATCAAATACGAAATCGAATTACTCAAATTCGCAAAACAAACACCAGACATCATGTATGAAACAAACAAAATAAAAAGGGTGACGATACGTAGAAAAATAAAATGCCATGATGGAAAGTGGAGGCTTGATCTTTATCCTGTTTATATAGCTTAATCTGTTATTTTGGTGAAAACCCAAGGAGAGATTAATTTTTGTCCTTTTTAATCAACCAGCGAATCTTTTTCTATAACGAGACGTCCTTTTTTTTTTTTTTTTTTTTTTCTTTCTAAAGTATATTTGTAACAAACTAAGAATATGCTCTTTAAAAGAAGGAAGGGAAGTTTTATCTCGACGGGAATTGTTAGCAACTTTGCCATTTTAATTTTTGCAATTATCTTTATAATAAAGGCATAGTGAAAGGGAATTTTCTTGTGGACAAAAATAAAGAATCGAGGAAGAAAAAAGTTCTCCACGCCTTCTAATTATAATATTTGTAATCTAGGAACTAATTAATTTTATTGTTCACGATCACACAGATCAATTAAAACCAATGTGATGTTTAATAAGTATGAGTTGTCAATGGCGTACGCAGAATTTTTCGTAAGGGGTGTTGACAGGTAAAGAAGAGAATAGTTTGAACAAATTAGAGGGAAGAATGAATAATTTTTTTAACGTTAGGATTTAAAGTTTAGCTTTACTAATCCAGTTCAAACCCATCTATTTTCTCTCTCTCCTTTTCAAACCCATCGTTTCCCCCATCTATTTTCTCTCTCTCCTTGATACAAATCTATCTCTGAATTATCCCCTGAAGTACCCTATTACTGCTCTAATGCTCAAATTACCTTTTTAGTTAATATTTTTTTAAGGAGCTTACAAAAAAAATATGACAACTAAAACGAACCGGAGGAAGCAATATTATAAATATTAACATAAACTTGAAGCTATTGAAAAGTTTACAGTGTTATTTAGATTATTCTTGAAAATGAAATTATGAATTTACTAATACATGTGAAAATAAAATGCATTATTATAACCTTAAATGAATTCAAGATAAGCATAAATAAGTTTGAAGTAAACAATTTCATTAACAGTGAGAGTTGAAATGACAAAGAGTAAAACAAAAATTTCCTTTTATACACCGGAAACATATGTCCGGTCCATTCTGGGATCCCGCGCATAGCGGGAGCTTAATCACCGAACTGCCCTTTTTTTTTTTTCTTTATACCGGAAACATATACACTTATTTGAAATTTTAATTACGGAAAAGGGCCAAATATACCCCTATACTATCGGAAAAGGGTTAAATATACCCCTCGTTAGACTTTGAGTCCAAATATACCCCTATCGTTATACTTTAGGCATAAATATTTCTTAAAGTTGATGTGAACGTCAATCTCACGTGGCATTAATATTTTAATGAGGTGGATGCTAATGGCAAAAAACCTTACTAATACATAATATTTGAAACCACTCCGTGTATCTAACCTCATGGATCTTTCCATTCTCCATAAACTAAAAAAGAAACATCCTAAGAAATGCGGAAAATATTAGCGGGGACTTGCATATACGATCCACCATCACCATCGTTCTAAAGTGATCGCTTGTTTCGACAAAATGGTATCCTCCAGTGTACTAAGGAATGCCAAAACAGGATAGGAAGTAGTTATAAGGGATACTCCATAACAACATTAAAAAACTTAATTAAATTTGGGTTTCCATAATAACTTAATTCAACGCCCCTATCCATTTTGCTCCTTCCCTCGATTTGTTCTTCCAACCAAAATTTTCATCCTCCACCACTATTGCCACTATTACGTGGGCCCATGAGGGTGTTTTCGACATGTGGTGTGCATTGTTTGTTGGTTCTATTATTTCTTGGCTAATTACGCTCTTTGAATTAAAGTTTCAATTTTTGCTAGATATAAGATAAAGGATGGCATCTTTTCTCTATTTCGAGATAATTTTCTTCTTTTTAGATCAATTTTCATGGGTTTTTGTTTGGTGAAGAAGACTATTTTTTCTTGAAACCTTTTGGCTCATGTAAAAGGAGGGCCTATGTGCGAAGAGGTGTTTGGTTAAATGGAGGCTAAGTTCGGGGGAATGATTCACCAGTTTTATGGTCCGGCTATGGAATGGGATTTAAATGATTGGAAGTCGACGGTGAGGATGACCACTAAAGAGCCCATTGGATTATCGGAGCAAATAGTGGTTCCCTTAGGATCAAATATTCTTGGAGTCTTCGGTGGTTATGAAATGGTATATGGAAGAGGGGGTGGGCGTGGGGGTGGGGAGTAAAATTGGGTGTGGTCGGCCGGGTGGCATGCCATGTCCATCCGTTAGAATATTAATGCCACGTGGGATTGAAAGTCCATATTGGTCAACTTTTAGGGGCAAAATATTAACTAAAGTATAAAGGTAGGGATATATTTGAATTAAATAATTCTTATATATTATTTCGATAGTACAAGGGTATATTTGGCCCTTTTCCGTTTTAATTATTATGTGAGATTGTTACTTTATGTGTTTTTGAAGGGTTTATCTTATCTACCACTAACTTCTTCATGTACCTTATTTCAGGTTTTTCTTTTGAGACAATCAAAATCTATTCTTTTATGGGTCTAATAAAAAAAATTAATACATAATATTTGAAACCACTTAGAATATTTTTTATGGATAGGTGCTATTTTAGAAAATAGATTTCCGTTCTGGTTTAATTTCCTTTGCATATACGAGTTATTTTTTATAAGAAATTTCGTAGAATTTACCTCCTCTGTTTCACATCATTGTTTGCAGTAAACTTTTATATCAAGAGGGGGAAAGCCATATCTTTCTATTACTCAACATTAGCCAAAGCTTTACAGATTCTAATCAACATTTTAGGGGAAATGTCTTAATCTAAAGTAGATATCTCTGCAACTTTGGGAAGTCAGAGGATGAACTTGGGCCCATTGTAATTGGTGTGCATTGTATTTTGTTCAAGGATTTCTTCTTGGCCTTTACGTACATTAGATTCATTTTTTTGCGCGGATAGCCCTTCTATTGGGGTAATCTTTAAAGCATGGGAGCATGATATATTGTTATCTTTACGTTTTTTTTAGAATAGTACACTATTCACTATTCCGAAAAGGACCAAAGATTAAAGCCAATTGCTGCTACAGCAGCCACGTGTACAGATTGAAATTACTTGTAATATTCAAATTTCGTCCTTGTGAGGATGACCAAAAGAGCCCATTCTTAAATTTTATTGTTGTTCATTTGTCTTCTACTTATTCTTTAGGCAAAAGTCATAGATAGGCTGAAAATTTTCAGAATGAGATATTGAAATAAAATCTAAAAAATAAATATCAACTAAATTTATAGGTATGAAAGAAAAAGTGAAATGCACTACAATTACAAGTCTTTCTTCAACAATAATTTTTTTTTTGATTGACAGCTTACTCTTTTAAAATATGACTTAAATTTAAAAAAAAAAAAAAAAAAAGAAACTAAAAACTGGACAGCCCAGCCCGTCAGTCACCTCCCCTCACCCCTCTTCGTCTTCTCCATCACTGTTGTAATAAAATTAGAGCTCGTTATAAAGGGAAAAACAGAAAACAAAGAACAAACAGACAATCATAAGGCATTAAAACCTTTGCAAACATAATCTCACACAATAGTCTCTGCACTTGTACGGGCTTTTCTACTTGTCAATCTGTTTATAATCCTTCTCAATCTCTTCAGTGCCAAACACACGTGAGCACCAGTCCCCTGTGAATTTCGGTCCTTCGAGACGTGTTGGATCCCCAATTTGTTAACCACCATGTACGGCAGCGGAAAGCCACTCTCCGTCGGAAACTTCAAATTCCATCCTATCTTCCCCACCACCACCTTATCCATTATCAGAAACACCCTTCTCGCATGCATAGTGACGTTGTTGTTGTCGTTTGAGGTTTTCACCGATTGCCGTATTGACAAATCACCAAATCCAGGTTTGAAGTGAAGGAAAAACCTAGGGTTTCCATTGAACTCAGCACTTATGGTGATTTGTGATTCAATAGGTGACCCGAAATATCCGACTTCCGTTTTAACCACCAACCCGGAGATGAAAATGGGAGGGGTACGGCGACCGGAGATGAAAGGGGGCGGGGGAGGATATGAAGATGGGGTGGTGGTGGTGCGGCGGCCGGAGATGAAAATGGTGGGCGGGGGGCGGCGGGGGGATGCCAAGGAGATGAAAATGGGGGGGGGGGGGGGGGGTGTTGTATAATTTATTTTTAATTATTATGGTGGACCCCTGCCACGTGTCATAAGCCATTTGACAAAGTTGCTACAGCAGCCATGGAGAGTGTAATATACTCTGAAATTTTTGATTATTGTGAAAAAGTCAAATGAGATTGAATTGTGAGGAGTGAGGACGATCAAAAGAGCCCATTCTTAAATTTTATTGTTGTTCATCTGTCTTTTGCCTATTCTTTATTATACTGCTTACCGTCATCATGAACTTAAACTGCAGTCTTTTTTGATTCCTTCGGTTCGTTTTACTTGTCATATTTTTTTTTTGTAAGCTCCTTAACAAAATATTAACTAAAAAGGTAATTTGATTAAATCATCCTTATTTATTATTTGCTCTCGATTAAATACTACTCTCTCTGTCTCAAATTATTTGTCGTTTTAGCAGTTGAAGGCACAATTATTATTTCTCATTTTACTCTTAGTAAAATTTTATCATTGATGAAGATGACACATTAATAGAGTAAATATTTAATGAAGAGAGATTATAACTTAGACATATATAAGGGTAAAGATAGTCAAATACCTCTCATAATTAATATTTCTTAATGGGCGTGTAAAATAAAAAAGCGACAAATAATTTGAGACGGAAGGAAGTACTTTTATTTTCATCACATCAATTCTCTCTCCGCATTTGTTGAGTAGGGTAAAGGTGAAAATTAATAATTAATTATATCATGATCTCTAAAATGACAAATATTTTGAACCATTTTTGATTGGACACAAGTAAAATGGACGGGAGGAGTATGCATTTTTTTTCATCCTACAACAATAAAAAGTAAGCACGGGAGTATAATATATTTTTATATTATTCACTTTTTAGAATAGTATCATAATATTAGAAAATACTCTGATCAACAAAAGTGAGAAATTATTTGCCAAACAATGGAAAATCCAAAATAAGAACTTATATCAGTAACTTCAAGATTACCTCAATTCATTTTCTGAGGGAAATACATTAAAAATTCCTTACTAATCTATGGACCCCCACTAAACATATTTAAAACGGAATAATTACACGTGTCAAAAGAGTGTGTTTCACTCTCTTTGAGAAGTGACAAATAAAAAGGGAAAACTTAATTTTTTTTTCTTAAAAATGCATTTTCTTAAAATTTGAAAATAAATCTAAAATGTCCCATTTATTTTAAAAACGGGTTTTCCACATGTTAAGAAAATAATTAATTTTTTCAAAATTTTATAAAAATTCGCTTTTTTCACATTTTGGCAAGAAAAATATATATATATATATATATATATATATATATATATATATATATAGAAAATGAAATCAAGATTTTTTAAGACATTTTAAAAAAATAATCAAGTTTTCCATATTTTTAACAAATCCATTTTTTCATATTTAAAAAAAAAATTCATTTTTCAGTTTTTTTTTCTTTTTCAAAAACGGGTTTTAAAAAAAAAAAACAAATTTTCAATTTTTTTTTTTAAAAAGGGTTTTAAAAATTTTTTTTAAAAGAAATTCAGTTTTTTAATCCATGTTTTTAGTTTTTTTTTTTTTTTAAATGGGTTTAAAAAATCAAATTTTCAAATTAAAAAAAAGACGGGTTTTAAAACTCATTTTTTTTTAATAAAAATTCTACTTTTTATTTTTATTTTAAAAAAAAATTGACACGTAATTTGAAAAAATTTTTTAAAAAAAAGAAGAAAACAAATAAATACGCATGTGCAAGGAGAGTGTATGTCACTCTCCCGTATCTTTACTTTCGGCGTTTATTTTTTTAATTATTGTTTTAAATAAGTTTAGGGGGTAATAGGTTCAGGAAAGGTAAGGTGTGTCGTAACAAATTGGTATAGTTCGGGGGGTAACGGTGCTTTATTATTTCTAATATTAATGAAATACATCAATTCTGTGTTCAGTGAAAATTTTCAGAATGAGCAATGGGAAATAAAATGAAAAAATAAATATCAACTAAATTTATAGGTATGAAAGAATACAGGCTAATTACTATTTCATCTATTAGAAAATTCAAAAGTTTGCACATAGATTAGACATGAAATAGTTGAGCTCAATGGGGCTCATCTAAAGATAATTATAGAGTTAACTCCATTTAATAATGTTACTTTGGCAGAGAAAACAGGATTCAATAGTCTAACACTCTTACGTGTAAAATCTATTCGGAGCCACTGCATTTTGAGTTAGCTTCCACCTACAGTTAGCATTTTTGGTCTCGTATCTATAATAATTTTAACTAAAAATACGTATTTCAAAATATTTGTTAGGTAATTTTTTTATTTTTAATTTTGTTAACTAAAATAAATGTTGAATTTTTCTTTAGTTCGAGAGATAATTTATCATTTTATAATCGATTTTACCTCATATTATTAAGTACCACTAATTATTTTCAATAATTGAGATGACTCATAATAATTAAGTGTGAGATAGTAAAATTTCTATATATATTCTTAAGATGTGTTTATTATAAACTTGAGTAAATATAGATAGGAGTATTTTAAAAAAATAAAATGAAATTAATCAATTTTGTCTCGATACAATGCACACCAATTACAATGGTCCCATGCAGGAGTAGTACACTATTCATCATTCAGAAAAAGACCAAAGATTAAAGCCAATTGCTGCTACAGCAGCCACGTATAACAGATTGAAATTATTTGCAATATTCAAATTTCTTCCTTGTGAGGACGACCAAAAGAGCCCATTCTTAAATTTTATTGTTGTTCATCTGTCTTCTACTTATTCTTTATTATTATACTGCTTATCGTCATCATGAACTAAAACTGCAGTCATTATTGCTTCCTCCGGTTCGTTTTACTTGTCATATTTTTTTTGTAAGCTCCTTAAAGAATATTAACTAAAAATAGATTAATTGTTTGCGCGGATTGCCCTTCTTTTGGGTTATGCTTTAGCTTTTTCTATTTGTTGTCTTTCGTTTTCTTCTTTAAATTTATATAAATACCAATGAAAAATAAAATGTATTTGTTTAAAAAGGAAACAGCGAAAGTTATGCAATTACGCGGTCTAAATGACTAAAGTTATGTCCGAGGATGGTCGTTCAAGGGCAAAATTGCCAAATTGCTCTAACTTTTTAAATTTCCCAAAGCTGTATTTAATAGACGTGCTGCAGCTCTCCTTTTTCTTTTGATTGGACACGTGTACTAACTTAATAGATTACAGTGTTAAAAATGTCCTTTCTGAAAACACATTAAAAATTTCCTCACTAATCTATGGACCACTATATTTAAAGATTACAGTGTTAAAAATTCCTTTCTGAATATATATATATATATGTTTCTATTGTATATAGAGATTTAAAGATTACAGTGTCAAAAATGTCAAAACACAATAAAAATGTTTACTAATCTATGGACCACCATAGTTAAAGATTACAGTGTCAAAAATGTCCCTATTTTTAATGCGCTTTAAGAAATAGTAAGGACATTTAAGGAAAAACAAAAGGGTTCATTGCCATCCTAAACCTTCATGTTGTAGGTTATATATATATATATATATATATATATGTATATTCTATTGTATATAGAGATTGTCGTTCAAGGGCAAAATTGTCAAATCGCATTCTTTTTTAAAAAAAAGCTGTATTTAATAGACGTGCTGCAGCTCTGTTTTCTTTTGATTGGACACGTGTACTAACTTATGGCATTCTTCTGCTCTTCCTCTAAAAATCTCTTGCTCCTACTCTTCGATTTTGTTTCCTGCACTCCTAGGTGGCATTTTTTTTTTTTTAAAAAAGATATATATATATTAGCTCTGTATTCTTCATAAATATATATATATATATATATATATATATATATATATATATCTATTTTAAAGTATAAATATTGTATTTTCTTATATATATATATATATATATATATATATATATATATGTAGTTTTCCATTTCTTTTGTATGGGTACTCCCTCCGTCTCATATTTTTTTTGTCTTTTTTTTTTTTTTCTTTTGCACTTTCCTTACGAAATCACAAATAAAAGAATATTTTTTATTAATTTTTTTTATCACTTTAAAAAATATACACTCTATTTAAGAACATCGCTAAGCTAATAAACAATCATGATATCAACCAATGATTAAATATACCCTCCGTTAGTCAAAGTAGATAAATATACTTCTTCCGTTAGTTAAAGTGGATAAATATACCCCTTTCGTTAAGAAAGTAAACAAATATACCCCTCAGTTGATAAAATCCCCAATTTCACCATTAATTACCGGAGAAGCTTTAAAAAAACGTATCAAAAAGCCCGCCCGACCCGCAAATTAAATTCTTTCCACCCAATTATACCCACCACCACTACAACCGACCCAACACAACAACCACCACAACTTCCACCACCACCGCCACTACTGTTTAGCACTCGCCTTTCCCCCTTACCCCCTAAATGAATTGAGGTAATTTTGAACTTACTGATAAAAGATATTGACGTTTTTCTTTTTCAAATTTACTCTTATTTTAATAAGTGGCTTTTTACATAATAATAAAAAAAAGAAATAAGTACTATTTGATTAAGTGTAATTAAGTGAAAATAAATCTTACATTCTAGGTATTAGTGAATTTCTTAACAAATATGCCCAAATAAAAATCATATAATATAGATCGGAGGGAGTACCTTTTAGATTATTTTTTTCTCATAGATTTTGGTAAATTTAGACAACTTTGTAGGCATATTTTGTCACGACCCGACTAGGGGCCATGACGGGTACCCAAGGCTAACCACCGAGCACTACTCATTCTATTACTCATCATACTCATTATACGTTTCTTCATTATTCTTGTGTTCATAATCATAGGAAAACCATTTTCATTTGAAACATGCTTACCTTTATATACATAAGCCCTTCGGCTATCAAAATAATATATATACAATAAGGACATCGTGAGACCATACTACCCACACGTACGTGTACGAAGCCTCTCTTAGAGTACTAGGCGTATAGACGGGATGGGACTCCATCGTGCTAAAATATATACACAAAATAAAAAGCAATGGCACCTCGGAACAATGGAGTGCTCTCAAAGTCTATTGATAGCTCCTATGAATGCGGATCACCTCCGCTACACTGGGCATGAACACGAGCGTCAAAGAAAAGGACGTCAGTACGAGCATTGTACTGAGTACATAAGGCATAGACAATAACAATATATCAATGAAATAAGAAGATATCAAATGAAGAACAATCTATAACCATCGTCGGTTTAATAGAAATAATGCATCGTCGACTTACTTCGCTAACATCATCATCGTATCATGTGTGCATCATATATATATATATATATATATATATATATGCACCGATATATATATATATATATATATATGTATAAGTTGCCGTATATGGGTACGGTGTGATCATCGTGCTTGGCGTCCGGGCCTCCGCGTCACGTGGTAACCATCTCGTGCCGCCCGGCTAGTGGTGTACGCCATGCCATCTAGACATGGGTGTATCTGCCGCTTGCCAAGCGGTGTCTGCCCGGCCATATAGGCGCGGTGTGATATCATCATGCACATCTCATAGGCTTATCATAACCTTGTCATAATGCATGCATAGGAACCTAAAGACATTTATACTTTATCGGGGTGACATAAGGTCGTGAACCCCGATTCCATTATGGAGCATTCATAAGCATTCTGCCTCACCTTGAAGGAATTAGCATATAAGGTGAGTGTATACAATAAGCATCATCATTATCATAATCATCATTATCATTATCATTCTCATAACGTATCTCTTATCTTTATCTCACATGACTCTTCATGAACATAGACTCATAACTTTTGGAATGTAAGAGGGTCATGGAGAGTAAGGGAAAATCATGCCATGAGAGTCATGCCTTAGAAAGAAAGGACTAGCCTTACATACCTTTTCTGTTTAGCTATTCTATCGCTTGATCGTTCTCCTTGATATGCTCACGTTTCTACCTGAAGAGAGTTCGTATTAACATTAGCTAATCGATTATATGAACGTGCTTACTAAAGCTAGAAAATTGGGCAACATTTCCTTTGTTTATACAACTTTCCTCATATCATATATCAACTCCCAAACGTCTATAATAACATTTACAACATTATAACCAACAATCTTCATTCATCTACATTACCCACATTTCACAATTTCACTTCAATTCATCCATAATCATGGTCATAATATACTATTACATTTACTCACAATATAGTGCTTATCCCAAGTCCTTAATATCATTTATAACATAATTATAATCACAATATATCAAGAATCATGAATCATCCCAAGCTACTACTCAAAATCTCATTATTCTCATCTTTGTAACCCATTTTCTATCTCCTTTCATAATCTAAGTCTTTCAACCTCTCAATATCTTAAACAACATGGAATGATCATAAAACTTACCTTAGATAGTGTGGGAATGAGCCTTGAGTGGAAAGACTTCACTTGAGCCAAAACCTAGTTCACTTCCGATGGAATTTCTTGACTTGGATGAACTCTAATGAGTTTCTTACACTTGATTTCCTTGGTTTGATGAAGTTGATCACAAATCTCTCTTGAGTTCTTGTGGAAGAAGTGTGGAGAGCTTTCTAGAGAGTTCTTGAAGTGTGGAGAGAAAGAATGAAATGAATTAAATGAGATTGGGTCCTTATATCAAATTTTAAAATCTGTCCCGACATGAACATACGAACCAACATACGGTCCGTATCTTTTATATGGACCGTATGTCTGACCGTATGTTGGGTCCAGTGAAGGTCCCCATTCTGGGCAGAACATACGGCCTAACATACGGCCGATATATGTTTTATATGGACCGTATGTTGGATCGTATGTTAACTTGTCCAAATTCGTTCTCGTCCACTCGTTTGATCTCCAATCCTTATGGAACCTTCTTAACACTTGTTTTAACACCTCATTAGCAATCAAGGGACATTATAACTCTTCTTAAGACATCGTTAAGTCATCGTTAATTCGATCGGCGTAAATCCTTTGATACATACGTATACCTTGCCTTTCTTGGCAAACTTTCTTCTCTTACCTCGAATGTCTTTGAAATCTCAATTAGGATCGTCAAATGCTATTTCTTACTTATGAAACATCATATACTTGTAACCTTCGTTAGTCTATCCACTGTGCATGAACAAATTTTTTTTTCGAGGTGTAACATCCTTCCCCCCTTTTGGAACATTCGTCCTCGAATGTTAAGCACTCGGGAATTCTACGAAAATTTTGCCAGAGTTTCCCCTTGTAATATGGCACTACCATCCTGTCACAACAGCCCGTAATAACAATTCCTCACGGGCCACAACATAATAACAATACAATTTGCCACACACGACCCAAAAATCAAAAAGAAAACATACATACCTCATAATCTTGTTATTTCATCTTGGATCTCTTCCGGAAGTTGAAATAAGCGTGGGTACTTGGACTTCATATTTTCTTCCGCTTTCCAAGTCATTTCGTCTCGGTTGTTATTCCTCCGTAAGACCTTGGAGGCTACTTCTTTATTTCTAAGTCTCCGTACTTGCCTATCTAGTATGGCAACGGGTACTTCTTCATAAGCTAACTTTTCTATCACTTGAACATCATCTATCGGGACAATCCTCGTAGGATCTCCAATACACTTACGGAGCATTGAGATATGAAAAACCGGATGGACTGATTCGAGCTCCGAGGGTAAGTCCAATTCATAAGCTTCTTGACCCACCTTGCGGATAATTTTGTAAGGTCCAATGTATCGAGGACTTAACTTCTTTTTCTTACCAAATCTCGTCACTCCTTTCATTGGCGACACCTTTAAGAATACCCAATCATCAACTTGAAATTCTAAGTCTCACCGCCGGTTGTCCACGTAAGATTTCCGGCGACCTTGGGCTGTCAACAATCGATCTCAGATCACCTTGACCTTTTCTACTGCTTGTTGAATCAACTCAGGGCCTATTAGCTGTACTTCTCCTACTTCAAACCATCCAATTGGGGATCTACACTTCCTTCTATATAAAGCTTCATACGGAGCCATTTGAATACTGGAATGGTAGTTGTTGTTGTATGCAAACTCAATAAGAGGTAAGTGGTCATCCCAACTACCACCGAAATCTAGCACACATGCCCACAGCATATCTTCCAAGGTCTGAATGGTACGTTCGACTTGCCCATCGGTTTGTGGATGAAATGTTGTGCTAAACTTTACTTGAGTACCCAAATCTTCTTGGAAAGATTTCCGAACTTAGGTGTAAATTGTGCCCTCTATCGGTAATAATGGACATAGAATACCGTGGAGTCGTACAATCTCTTTGAGATACAACCTTGCATAATCTTCTGCTGAGTACGTTGTCCTAACTGGATGAAAATGGGCCGATTTCGTAAGTCTGTCCATGATCACCCATATGGAGTCATATTTACTTCGGGAACGGGGTAATCCCACAATGAAATCCATGTTGATCACTTCCCATTTCCAAGTGGGGATTTCCATTGCTTGCAATAACCCTCCTCGGCTTTTGATGTTCGATTTTTACTTCTTTGATAGTTTGGACATTGAGCTACAAATTCTGCTATGTCTTTCTTCATTCCATCCCACCAATACATTAACTTGAGATCATGATACATCTTTGTTGCACCTGGATGAATAGAATACCAAGAATAATGAGCTTCTTCTAGAATTCGACGACGTAATTCTGCAACTTTCGGAACACATAGCACCTTTCGGTATCTAAGAACCCCATCTATAGAAGTTTCAAATGGAGACTTCTCTTTTTCATGAAATGTATCTCTATAGTGGCTCAACCGAGGATCTTGTATGTGACGCTCTTTCACCTCCTATGTCCAAGGATGAAATAGTGGGATTATTAATATCAATTCTTGTCTTGTTTGATTTAATTAGACGAACTCCAAGATTAGCTAGCGAGGTGGAGCTCACGAATTAATTCCTTCTTCTGCGGGAGGAACTTCACATGGTACCCCATTGATGCGGTTAAGCACGTCGGCTACTACATTTGCCTTCCGGGGTGGTATAAAATAACATCATAATCTTTCAATAATTCTAACCATCGCCTCTGCTTGATTTAACTCCTTCTATTTGAAAATGTATTGAAGACTCTTGTGATCTTGTATAGATATCAACATGAACACCATACAAGTAATGTATCCACATCTTTAATGCATGAATAAGCGCAACGATTCGAGATCATGAGTTGGGTAGTTCTTTTCATGTTTCCGCTTGTCTCGAAGCATAAGCAATGACTTTTACCGTCTTTGCATTAATACACATCCTAACCCGACGCGGAAGCATCACAATATACAACATAGCCATACGGTCATCGGAAGTGTTAAGGCGGGGGGGGTGCAAGTTAATGTCCTTCAACTCTTGAAGCTAGTTCACAAACATCATTCCACTGAAATTTTCGACTGCGGGTTAGCTTCGTCAATGGAGCTAAAATAGATGAAAACCACCTTCCACAAATCTCCTATAATAACATTTAACCCCCGAAAACTACGGACTTCGGTGGCGTTGTTGGCCTTGGCCAAGTCTTCACGGCTTCAATTTTCGAGTATCAACTCAAATGCCATCATCCGAAATAACATGACCCAAAAATGTCACGAAATTCGGCCAAAACTCGGACTTTGAAAATTTTGCATACAATTCTCGAGTTCGAAGGATTCCAAGAACAATACGTAAATGGTGCATGTTCGATTCGTAAGAATATACCCGAATATCATCGATAAACAATATCATGAACGGATCTAAGAGAGCACGAATACATTATTCATCAAATTCATGAACAACTTGTAGGGGCATTAGTTAACCCAAATGACATCACCCGAAATTCATAATGACCATATCTCGTTCGAAATTTGTTTTGGGAATATCTTCTTCTTTAACTCTCACTTGATGATAACGACCTTAGGTCTATTTTGGAAAATCACTTGGCACCTTGAAAATACGTAATTGATCAAACAAATCATCAATTCTCGGAAGAGGATATTTATTCTTTAGCGTCACCTTATTCAATTGCACTTGTAATCAATACACATATGGAAAGAACCATCTTTCTTTCGCACAAATAGAACTAGTGCTCCCCGAGGTGATGAACTAGGTCTAATGAATCCTTTTCCCGATAAATCCTTCAATTGCGCCTTTAGCTCTTTCAATTCGCGAGGAGCCATTCGGTAAGGAGGAATAGAAATAGGCTTAGTATCCAGCAACACATCAATAGGAAGTCGATCTCTCTTTCCGGTGGAAGACACTTAGAAGTTCATCTAGAAATACATCGAAAATTCATTCCACTCGAGAACGGATTAGAAAGTTGGTACCTTTGCTTCGGTATCATGAACTCGAACTAAGTGATAAATATAGCCTTTTGCTATCATCTTTATTGCCTTAAGGTAGGAAATAAACCTACCTCTTGGAGATGTTGTATTACCTTTTCATTCAAGCACGGGCTCTCCCGAAAATTGAAATCTAACTACTTTCATTCAGCAGTCAATATTAGCATAACATGAGGCCAACCAATCCATACCCATAATCACATCGAAATCTAGCATTTCGAGCTCAACTAAATCAACTTTAGTTTGGCGTCACATATCACAATTACATAATTTTTCTATACTTGTCTAGCTATCACGGGATCACCAACCGGAGTAGATACCTCGCAAAGTTTAATTGGCTTGGGTTTCACCCCAATACGACCAGTAACATAGGGAGTAATATAAGATAGTGTAGAACCCGAATCTATCAATGCATATACATCGCGGGAAAATACGAACAATATACCTGTAACCACATCGGGGAGGACTCAAGATCCTGTCGTCCGGCTAAAGCATAGATACGGGGATGAGTGGCACACAGTAGATGCTCCCCCTCTGCCTCTACCTCGACCTGGCAGGAATCTGGGGAGTACGCTTGTCGGGCGCACGGAAAGAAGAACCGACCCGGCGATCTGTGGGTTGAACCCCAACTCTACCACTCATCGATGGACAATCTCGCATCATGTGCCCAACCTTGCCACAGGCATAGCAAGTATGTGAACCTCGGTGACACTGTCCGGAATGTAATCTACCGCACTGGCTACATCGCGGTACTGGTGGTCTCCTCTAGCTATAATCACCCCCAAGCGGGAACACGAAGCTCTCGAACTCGACCTGTCACGAAGGAATGGATCGGTCAAATCTCCTACCTGCAAATCGTTGAAGTGCACTAGTCGCCGGCGGCACTTTGAGTGTCTAGGATATGTGCGCCTCGATCCCCTCTAAAATCGCTACGGTACCCATAGATGCGGCTCTCTTGCTTTGCCCTCTATCAATATCACGCTCGCACCTTTGTGGATGTTGTTATCCTTCTAAGTTACGGGCATGGGCTGAATGCGGGAAATATCCATCCCGTCTTGCAATGAAGCCGTCAAACAATCTTTAAATAGATGTGGCCTGAGCCACTCACAAATCTGTGCACTCTATCCCCCATGTCGGCCACCATAGTCGGAGCATATCTAGCCAGTGAATTAAATTGAAGGGTATACTCTCGGGCACTTATATTTCCTTGCTTTAGATTTAAGAACCTTTCTGCTCTAGCTCGGCGGACCTCGGGTGGCAAATATTGGCGGATGAAGGCATCTACAAATTCTTGCCAAACTGGAGGAGGTGAATTCTCTTTTCTTGATGATATCTAATTATTATACCATAAAACCGTTACATCTCGGAGTCTATAAGATGCCAACTCTAAAGATTCAGTTTCGGAGGCATGGATAATCTTCAATGTTCTCAACATTTCATTGATAAAACCTTGCGGGTCTTCATCTGGCTTTGACTCGAAAAACTCCGGAGGATTCAAACTCATGAAATCACAGGCTCTAGTACCTAGCGCCGGTCACTTGAACTTGTACCACCGCCGGTTGTGCACGGGCGGCGACTACCGCGTGAATAGATGAATAGCCTCGGTCATTTGTTGACCGAAGTAGCCGGGGGAGGAGCTTGGAGGCATAGGAGGCTGGGCGAAGCCCCTTCTTGTTCATCTATAATAGGCGGAGTAGGAGAAGTATTAGATGGAGCCTCGTTATGTGATTCACCCTCTTCTATATTCATTGGCGGCTCCTTTCTACCCGCCTTTCTCTCGTAGTCTTGCCCTTCTAGGCGGTACCGTAGCTTTTCTCTTTGGCGGCATCTACGAAATCATAACATACTATTAGGGGAGAAAATCTTATAACACGGCTCTATCGCACGATCTCATAAGAAGAAGAATGGTCATTTATCCTAAATGCCCTGTAGCCTCTCTGTTTATTAGTGTGGCGCGCAACACACCATAAACAAGACTCTACTAGACACGGATCGTAGACACTTCCTAGGACTGCTTTGCGATACCACTTTTGTCACGGCCCGACTAGGGGCCATGAAGTACCGGGGCTAACCATCGAGCACGCTCATTACATTACTCATCATACTCATTATACGTTTCTTCATTATTCTTGTGCTCATAATCATAGGAAAACCATTTTCATTTGAAACATGCTTACCTTTATATACATAAGTCCTTCAGCTATCAAAATAATATATATACAATAAGGACATCGTGAGACCATACTACCCATACATACGTGTCTATGAGCCTCTACTAGAGTACTAGATATATGGACGGGACAGGACCCAGTCGTGCCCAAAAAATATATACAAAATAATAAACAATGGCACCTCCGGAACAATGGAGTGCTCTTAAAGTCTGCTGATAGCTCCTATGAATCTGGATCACCTCCCTGTCTACCTATAGGCATGAACATAGGGTCCAAAGAAAAGGACGTCGGTACGAGCATTATGCGAGTACGTAAGGCATAGACAATAACAATACATCAATGAAATAGGAAGATATCAAATGAAGAACAATCTGTAACTGACTGTCAGTCTTAATAGAAATAATGCATGCTGACTTACTTCATAACATCATCATCATATCATGTATGCATATATATCTATATCTATATATATCTATATATATATATATATATATATATATATGTATCTTGACTTACTTCATAACATCATCATCATATCATGTATGTATGTATATATATATATATATATATATATATATATATATATATATATATGTATATATATATATATATGTATGTATGTATAAGTTGCTCGACCATATGGGTACGGTGTGATCCTCGTTGCTTTGCGTCAGTCTCCGCGTCCGGGTAACCATCTCATGCCGCCCGGTAGTGGTGTACTGCCCATGCCATCTAGACATGGTGTTGACACCCAATTTTGTCGTTTTCCCCAAAATATTTAGTTACGTTTACGATATTTTGTGACTTTAAAATAATTATTTGTATTTTGCTATAATTATCGACCTCTTACTAATCTTTGGCATTTCATTCGCTAGCGATTTTATTATTTTATTCTTTATATAGTCATTATTATTGTTATTACTACTAATACCATTATTATGATCATTATTATTTTATTATTACCGGTATTATGATAATCTGCATTTTTATCATTTCAGCATTTTTACCATCTTATGCACATGCATCGCATTTATTTCCGCACAATTAAATAACAACATTTTATTTACTGTTGACTTTCAAAATATTGCACGGCAATTACGACGTCATATAATTTTATTTTTATCTGACACGTACTTTATATCAAATAATATTTTAACACGCGGTAGCATATAACTAATTAAAATAGGTTCCCATTTAGAATTAGAAGCCCATTTGTCCCCTAAAATAATACCCTACCCGTTAATGACCAGCCCAACAAAAACTAACCATCAAATTTTGGACCAGCCCAAAATCCGCTGGCCCATTACCCGCAAACCTGACCCGACCCGGGTCGTTCAAAACAAAGGAAACCCTAGGGTTTCCTCTTTACCTCATCCGCCTCCCTTTCCCTTCTTCTCTCTCTTCACGCCCGTCTCTCCCTCTTCTTCATCAACAAAAACGGCGAATTCACAGAGTGCTTTCGCGAATCCAGGCCTCGCATGGCCATTTCGGGGAAAGGCATTTAATGACTCGTCCTTTCCCCATCAGATTCCAACTAAGGTAAATTCATCGTCTTCTTTCTTTTTTCGATTTTTGATGCGAAACGAGTTTAATGGATTTTGGTCCTTTGTGAGTTGAAATCCATCTCCTTATCGTTCTCTTTTTCATTATTTTTCGGGTACGAAGTTTTTAATGGGTTTGTCATTTCCATCCTTTTTACGGCGAATGGGTTGGAATATGAGAAAAGATCCAAACATTGTTGACCAAGAAATCCCGCTCAAAATTTCAAACCTCAACCCTAACCTTTTGCCTATAAATAATCATTTTCGGAAGTGAAAACGGAGGTTTTTTTTTTAGCCGTAGGAACCCCCAGAAATCAAAGTTTGAAACCCCCCCTAAAACAAGAATTCTTTAGCTTCTCAAATTCCCTTTTTAAAGTATTGGTTGCTTATTTTCTGGGCATCGTCTTAAAATACTAAATCCCTTTCTGTTTTTGTCCTTGGTATTTGTTCGAACCCGAGCACATGCGAATTCGGATTCGGTGATGTTCGAGTGTAGATCGAAGACTTAAAATCCAGTTCGTTGCACTCGAAAGAGGTAAACAATCCTCTTTTAGTTAATTTAATTTTAGTGTTAGTAGTTTATTAGTATTTATGTGTTCATGTGTGTTTTGTTGATCTAGTTGATTCAGTTTCAGTTCAGTAGTTCGATCGCATCGGCGTAGGTTCATGTTTTAGTTAGTTTAACTTCAATTAACAGTGTTTATATGACCTTTTTTTTTAGTCTCAACTGATCAGCTATGTGTTAGCTTGTTTATTTTAGGTCTTAGTTATGTTTTATGTGTTTTGTTTAGTCTAATCATCTTTGGGTTGATTTATACATCTATTAGATGTTTAAACTTGAAGAAGGATAGTTTATGTCGGAAGTTCCTTTCCCCGGGGCTTAGATGTTCATTGATGTCTTGGGTATAGAAAGCATTGGTTGAACCTTGAGAAAAAA
>NW_026713397.1:0-27913 GCF_029784015.1 Lycium ferocissimum | reverse complement strand
ACTAAAGGATATGACGTGATCTGTGTGACTAAAGTATAAAAGCGAGATATAGGACGAATAAGAAAGACTTATCAAGTTACGTATGGAAAGTTAGAATAGAGGTTATATGATCACGGAAATGATAGCGGATACAAGAAAAGAAAGAGTAATTGAAAGAAGGAAATAAGAAGAAAGCGAGATAACGAGCAGAGCAATAGGTCATGACATGTGTGCCGAGGACACGAGTACTATAAGTGACAGAACTGTGAAAGATCAAGTTATAGAAAGATGACCAACGAGGTAGAATGAGTGCTAGGAAATGACTGATATAATAAGAACAAACAGGGATGAACGGAATACATTTTGAAAATGAGAAAGGGGTTATGCAGAAGTGATGTGTTCCGAAGGATATAGAAGTAGCACAAGATTCTTCGTGCACAGAATAAAAGATGGACATAGACTGAAGAAATGATAAGGGAATTCTAAAGGAAGCACTCAAGATAGACGTAATTAATTGAGTACGAGTATAGAACGAAAGGGAAATATATAGCTACGGACTTAAAGGTGTAGTACGACGATAAGGTGATAAGATGAGACTATCATTATGTTATATCCCGTACTTTGTACATTGGGATAATCCGGGTTAACCACGAAAAGTTAAGGACAAAACCATTCCGGGATACAAAGTCGAGACTTTTGACCTCCGATTTTGTTTTGAGACATAAGTTGTTCATGAATTTGTCGGCAAGGAACATTTAGGAAAATTTGGGACTAAAAGTGAAATAATGGAAAGTTGGCAATTCATGAAAATTGGCCATGTGGCTTGGAAATGGTCCCCACACATTTTGTGGCCAAATTAAATTCATCCAAGCCATGTGTGGGCCATGGACACATGGATGAATCATGTATGCATATAATAGATGACAAAGCAAGCTTAGTTCATCATTTCCACTCTAGAAACTTGGAGAAAGTGTGGTGTTGATGTTGTGGCCGTGTGTTGTGTTGTGGCCGTGTGTGTGTTATGTTATGTAGGAGTGATGGATTAATTTTATTTAGCATGTTTGATTGTTGTAGTGTGTTAAGATGAATGAAAATCATGATGTGGGTAGGTTGGGGTGGTGGCCGAATATGGCCACCCTTGTGTGGTTAATAATGAATTAATTCGGTTTAGTATTTTGATTGTGGTCATTATGGATTTTTATGATTAAAATGAGAGTTTAATGATTCAAGTTGATGTTGTGATTGTTGCGGGCGATTTGGAAGCTAATGTGATTTCAATATAGTTTCTTGAATTTATGAAAATGATGTTGTTAATGTGTGGATTGTTGGTGTAGTTTATGAAGTTGGAAGAAAGAAATGTGTTGTTGATGTTCCTATGGAAATTGGAAGGTTTCGGATTTTGGGTATGTTGGTTGAGTCGTTTGAATGTTGTCGAATTGTGTAGAAAAGAGTTATTGACGTTAGAATGCACTTTGAATTGATCGTAATGTTGTTAGTATGATTGTTGGTATTGTTGTTGAAGATTTGGCCGAGTTGAATTCTCGGGGTTGTTGACTTTATGGGGGAAATGCTGCCCAAATTTCTGTAAATGGAATGCTAACTTAGAATTGGATTTCTAAGCGCTTGTGACTGATGTTTGGTGTCTAATGACATTGTTGTAGATTTTGGGAAGTCAAGATATGAATTCGGATTAGCTTAGAAAGCGGATAAGGTATGCAAAGCTCAACCTTTCTTTCTTTGGCATGTCTTAGTTGAAAGTAAGTTATGACACGAATCTTGAGGTAACCCTATTCTGGTGATCCGAGCTTGTTCATGATTGTTATTGGTTTCCTGATATCCGTATTCTTAATGTAGTCGGATTATGGTCCTTATGTCTTTTGTATGACTAAGTTTCAAAAGTTGCATACAAGTTTGGTTTTCAAAAGAGTTTTGTTCCTAAACGATTTCGAAAACTACGAACGACCGTAACTTTCAAGAAAGGGCTCGGATCGCTTTGATATCTTCGCAAATGATTTCATGACGTATAATGACTTTAATTTGCATAGGCGGGCCGACTTGGGTCGATACCCGTCCGTGGGTCCCGCGACTTTCCGTTATGTAATTCTGATGACTTTTGAAAGCACAGAGTACGACTATCTTTTCTACCCCCGAGTATGATCATATACTTATCTGTTGAGTGTGAAATTATGATTCTTATACTTATGATTCCGTTACGTATCTATGATTTCCAAAGTTCTATTTGATATGTTCCCGAGTGGCATTCGGGGGAAACTTGATTTGACTATTTTCGATTTTAAATGATAATTCGTTTTGACTATTCGATGAAGTTTTTGGAAAGTGATTTAAACCGCATATAGCCTCTCACGACTGCGCTCGTGCATATGGTTGTTATATCTTTCGCCGAGTCCGGGCCAGTTATGTTGTTGTGCGCGCTATGTTATACTCCTTATCTTTGTGTTATGGTTCGCCGAGCCCCTCGCTGAGGGTTGTGTCGGTTCCGCTTATATTTGGTGTTATCTTGTGTATGGCATTATCTTTGTGTTATGATGTGTGACGGGGATACGGAGATTTGAAACTTTCTGGTGTTATGCTGTGTTATGGGGCCGATGACGGGCGGGCGACCATATTTTCTGAGCCCTATGCATGATTTGTATTTTGAAAATAAACATTTTGGTATTTGGATATGCGGTTACTTTACCGTACTACATTCGATTAAGACACGATTTGTTTACTATATCTTCGCATTGCATACTCGGTACATATTTCGTGCGACCCTCTTTCTTCGGGGTCGCGTTTCATGCCGCGGTACGACGTACGGGGCCGGTGATCCGCCGCCTAGGACACCTATTCTCTTTGTTTGGAGTGCTCCTTTATTCGGAGCCCACATTTTGGTATATATTCGTTCGTTGCATATGTATTGGTTTGTTCAGAGGTACGGCGGGCCCCTGTCCCGTCATATGATTCTGTTGGTCAGTTTAGAGGTTTGTAGACATGTATATGGGTTGTGCCTATTCTGTGCAGGTGTGTTTGTATGATATATGTTCTGGGCAATCCCATTCGCCGTGGCAGCCTTGTCGGCTTGCATTTGTATATGTTTTGGGCCGTTGCGCCATTTGATAGCCTTCTTAGAACACGATATATATATGTTTGTGTTTGAGATATGTTTGAGACGAGTTTGAGATAATTTGAGACGACGTACGATATTTGTATGCGCATAAGCCATCCAGTATGTGATTCGGGTTTGATGAATGTGTTTAGGTGCCCGGCTCGGGCACTAGTCACGGCCTACGGGGTTGGGTCGTGACGAAGTGGTATCGAGCGGTTCGTCCTCGGATGTCTACGCGCACCGTGTCCGGCGGCGAGTCTTGTTTATGGTGTGAAGCCGGCCACACTTATAAATAGGAGGTCACGGGGGCATTTAGGAATCGGTGACCCTTTTTAAATCTTAGATCGTGCGATAGAGCCAAGTCATAGAAAATGAGATTCCTCGTACTAACTTTTGACTTCAGCGGAAGGACGAACTCGACAGAAGAAAGCAATTGACGATATTGGAATCTACAAAGCACGCAGGTAAGCTAAGGTACGAAAGATATATGTCAGGTAAGGTATTGAGGTACGATTGAAAGGTAAAGTTGAAAAATTGGAATGCGAACAGGAAAGTGTAACAGGTGCAGATCGAATTGAACATACGAGGTAAGCCCATCATTTTCATACTATTATTGATACTGGGAGCCCTGTGTTGCTGCGATATGACATGATATGTATATATACGTGTTGGCCCTGTGAGGTATTGTTGGTATTTCCTGCGTGCAGGTTTTGAGATAGTAAGAAATATAAAGGAAACTCTGCCGAAATTTTTCCAGGAAATAAAACGAGAATGAGGTACGGGTTTGTGATATGCCTTGAGAGGTTGTGTTAACAGTAAGAATATGATTTGATTAAGTTGCAAGTACGGCTGACCCTGGAAAAAAAAAAAGTTAGCTGCTGAATTACTGTTAATGGTAATTAGGAGGTCGATATTGACATGGTAAAAATAATTTGGAAAGGGCTTGTGATATTAAAGGATGACCTAGAAGAGGTTGGCGAATCTTGACAGAGTGTTATATTAAGGTACCAACCGAATTGATAAGCAGGGGTAAATTATGACGAGTTTATAGTTAAAAGGGAATGATAATATGATTAACATAAGAACACGGAGGAAAAAGAATTGCGACGGATGTGAACGTATGGAAAATACAGTTGTAAGATATTAAGGTCAAGAAGTGTGACACTATGAGATTGATTAGGAACGGGATATTGTGTGAATAAAATAAGGATTGTTACAAAATGAGCCAAGCCTGGCGAGGAAGTGACTAGAAGTATGTCGAGATCTATGTCACTAAGTATAAAGGTGGGCTATTGAAAAAAAAGAAGAGGAATTTATGAAGTTCTTCTATAGGGAAAGTTTCGAATAAAGATTATGAGATAACGAAGGTGATAGTAACCACGATAGAAGAAATGATTAATTGGGAGAAGGAGATGGAAAGAAAAGCGGGCGAAATAACAGTACAGTAATAGATTGTGACATGTATAGCCAAGAACACGAGTAATATCAGTGACGGAACTGTGAAAGACTAAATTATGGAGAGACGAACAACGCGATAGAATGAGTGTTAGAAAATGACTGGTATGATAAGAACAAATAGGGATGAACAGAATATGATTTAGAAACGAGAAAGGGATTATGTAGGAGTAATATTTTTACGAAAATGTAGCGGTATTATAAAGCTCCTCGTGTGTAGAAAAGAGTGATGGACATAGATCTGAAAAAAAAAATATGGTAAGGGGATGCTAAAGGAAGCACTCAGGATAGACGTAATTAAATGAGTACGAATATGGAACGAAAAGGGAATACGCAGTTGTGAATTTAAAGGTGTAGTACGACGACATGGTGATAAGATAAGGTTATTAGTGCGACGAACTTGGTGTGTTTTTGAGTAAGTTAAAAGCTTATACTGAGCGCACAGTAAGGGTAAAAAGACATAAAGCATAAAGGGGTGCTGCGTGCACGCGATTTCCACCTCAGAAATAATGGGATATTTAAGCGGCAAAGACGATAAAACGAGGAGCGAGGATGGTGCAGTATAATGTCATCGAAAGAACAGATGGTGTAGGTTATGGCAAAGATACCATTTCAAGAGAATTTTGGATACTTATTGTTGGAATATACGTGCCACCTAGCTGAGAATCTGGAATGCCTACAAGTATTAAAGAATTATTGATTGAAGTACGAGACCCTTTCTAATGCGACAACAGATGTGTTATGAGACCGTTCTGAAATCTGTTAAGCCTCCAATTTACTCCAGATTATGTGCTGAAGGTTATGCAACGCGGTTGACGCGATCATATTAACGTCAGAGCATCGAATTTTTTCAGAATCCCAAAGTTAAGCGTGCTGGAGTGGGAGCAATTTTAGGATGGGTGACCCCCTGGGAAGTTTTCTGAAAGTCTTACAAATTCAGATGTAAGAAGCAAAATGAGAAGCTACGTTAATCTAAGGAAAAATTGGAGTCTGCGGAATGGGCAGAAACCTTAAGAGGTCGCGTAGAGCAAGACAGGCTGAACCAGCGAAAAGGAAGGAAGGTGCATTACAGCTTTAGGAACCGGGTAAGTTAAATAGTGTTGGAAACATTTTGCAAGTAAGATGGTAACAATTGTGCATATGTATGTATATGACATCCCATACATGATTATATTAGCGGGTATGTGTACCCCACAAATTGACGTTGCGACATATTGGAAGGCATTAATCGGACAGGGTAAGGAAGCTCAAGTGAAAGAAAATAAAATGGCACAAATGTTATCAGGCAAGTTGATGTTGTTTTCACTACGGGTTGAACCCGGAAAGTTTTAATACAATGATATTCTGGAAAAGAAAGAAAATGATTAGATGGTAGATATCGTGACCAAAAAAAAAATCAGGAAAACGCGAAAGAGTAAACGTGAGGGAGTAAAGCCTCCAAGAGAAACAACGTGCAAGCACAACCCTATTTGGATAAAAATCTGAGGTTAGGCGTGTGAGAAGGATAGAGTGTGGTAGTATGGAACAAAAGAGGAATGTGTGAGGTTAGAGAACGGACTTCGACAAGTGGAACGAAAGAATAGCGACCACGACGAGATATGAGAAGTAAAAAAAAAAAGGGATGATTAGGCCGTGCAACGATGTTAAGAGATTTCTAATTCTCGAAAGATAAGTGTCGAGACGATGGATATCTAAAAAACCTGTTGGTGGATTAGGACCTCCTTAATAAAGGAGGGGAGAACATGTTGGACTTGAAAGAGATTATGACGTTCTTATGCTCCAGAAGAGAGAGTTTATTAGCCTGAAGCTAGAGTTCGAAACGATCGTCAATTCAAGAAAATCAAAGACGCGAATACTTGTGTTATGAGAGGATCGTAAGAAAGTAAGAATTTCCATAGCCCTATGCTTTTGGGTTGTATGGTAAAATTTGAGGCATAAAGGCTAAAGGAATAGCTGTGGCAAGAGCCCAAGAATTTAATTTAAACTCGAATTATGAGTTGCCATAAGTGTAGCGATACTGTGAAGAATAGCGAAGGATATAGGACCGTTTCGTATAGACAAAACCATTATATTCGCCAACGACAAAGTCATGTGACTAAACAGTCAAATGTAAAAATGCATGGCGACAAGGATGCAAGGACTAATGACACTGACCATTGAACCGCCAGGAGTTAGTACAATAGCATATCCAAGACCATTTATCCAGTTAATGGCTATGCGCAATTATATGGAGAGACTTCATAACGTTCTCACATCTATGACCTCAGACATAAGAGCTCAGTTTACAGTTAACTCCTGGAGCTCACTCCAAAAGGGATGATGTCATAAGTGAGTCTCGATACAGGAGGTCACCCCTGGTTTGACGGGCAGGTCGAGCGTACTATTTTCGCGCTACGGGATATGTTGCGGGCCTGCATTATCGATTTTAGAGGCAGCTGAGACGATTATTTGCCGCTTGTGAGTTTGAATATAATAATCTTACCATTCTAGCACCCAGATCACCGTACGAGGCTGCGTGTGCAGGAAGTACAGGTCACCCATTTGTTGGTTCGATATGGGCGAAACTAAGTTAATTGGCTCAGATGTGATTCAGCAAGTAGCTGACAAAGTAAAACTCATTCGGGAGCGGTTATTAGCGACTCGGATTCGACGAAGTCATATGCGATATTCGACGTCGACACCTAGAGTTCCGGGTCGACGATTGGGTATCTCTTTGGAAGTGTCATCCTTGAAGGGTGTTACGAGATTCGGCAAGAGAGGCTTAGTCGAGATATATTGGACCTTAACGGATTGTCCGTAAGATAGGCAAGGTTGCTTATGAATTAGATCTCTTGTCGGATTGGAAACGGCGCATTTGGTCTCCCGCGTGTCAATGCTTCACAAATATGTGGCGACCCCCGAGTATTTTCCCCGGATGACGTCCGGTAACGAGAGGAATTAGCCTACGAGGAATGGCCTATATCTATACCGGGTCGTCAGATGAGAAGATTGCGTACTACAGACATAGCTTCTGTTAAAGTATTGTGGCGAACAATAATGGGGGAAAAGATGGAGAATACGTATTCCTACTTATATCCTATGTCTTCGGAAATCCAAATTCCCGGATGGGTTATGTTGATCGATTAACGTATGTGGCAAAGAATGAAAGAAACTCCCCCGAAGTGCTTATAAGACCCTGCAAGACTAGTTTAACACTCGAGGACGAATGTTCTAAAGGGGGGGAGGATGTTATATCCCGTACTTTGCACATTGGGATAATCCGGGTTAACCACGAAAAGTTAAGGACAAAACCATTCCGGGATACAAAGTCAAGACTTTTTACCTCCGATTTTGTTTTGAGACATAAGTTGTTCATGAATTTGTTGGCAAGGAACATTTAGGAAAATTTGGGACTAAAAGTGAAATAATGGAAAGTTGGCAATTCATGAAAATTGGCCATGTGGCTTGGAAATGGTCCCCACATATTTTGTGGCCAAATTAAATTCATCCAAACCATGTGTGGGCCATGGACACATGGATGAATCATGTATGCATATAATAGATGAAAAAGCAAGCTTAGTTCATCATTTCCACTCTAGAAACTTGGAGAAA
Source organism: Lycium ferocissimum (assembly GCF_029784015.1). Lineage (NCBI taxonomy): Eukaryota > Viridiplantae > Streptophyta > Magnoliopsida > Solanales > Solanaceae > Lycium > Lycium ferocissimum. Next base: position 19,782 of record NW_026713397.1, on the reverse strand, counting down.
AATGGAGGAGAAAAAAAGGGACTATATTCGGCCATGATGGGCTGAATTTGACCCCTCCAATTTGATCCCTAAAAATTATTTTCTTCTATGTTTTCCACTCATTGGAAGGTCCTAAACAACATGAGGTAGTTGTTGGAGCAAACAAATCCCTTGTTCATGCAATTCTCAACCCTAGCCAAGTGAAGAACAAAGTGGAAAAGGGGAGTTTTAATCCTCTTTTTAATATGTTATGAATGGTTTGTGTATGTTGTGGAGTGTGGAAATGAATGAAACTCATGAAAGTGTGGTGTTGATTTTGGGTATGTTGGTTGAGTCGTTTGAATGTTGTCGAATTGTGTAGAAAAGAGTTATTGACGTTATAATGCACTTTGAATTGATCGTAATGTTGTTAGTATGATTGTTGGTATTGTTGTTGAAGATTTGGCCGAGTTGAATTCTCGGGGTTGTTGACTTTATGGGGGAAATGCTGCCCAAATTTCTGTAAATGGAATGCTAACTTAGAATTGGATTTCTAAGCGCTTGTATCGATGTTTGGTGTCTAATGACATTGTTGTAGATTTTGGGAAGTCAAGATATGAATTCAGATTAGCTTAGAAAGCGGATAAGGTATGTAAAGCTCAACCTTTCTTTCTTTGGCATGTCTTAGTTGAAAGTAAGTTATGACACGAATCTCGAGGTAACCCTATTCTGGTGATCCGAGCATGTTCATGATTCTTATTGGTTTCTTGATATCCGTATTCTTAATGTAGTCGGATTATGGTCCTTATGTCTTTTGTATGACTAAGTTTCAAAAGTTGCATACAAGTTTGGTCTTCAAAAGAGTTTTGTTCCTACACGATTCCGAAAACTACGAACGACCGTAACTTTCAAGAAAGGGCTCGGATAGCTTTGATATCTTCGCAAATGATTTCATGACGTATAATGACTTTAATTTGCATAGGCGGGACCGACTTGGGTCGAGACCCGTCCGTGGGTCCCGCGACTTTCCGTTATGTAATTCTGATGACTTTTGAAAGCACAGAGTACGACTATCTTTTCGACCCCCGAGTATGATCATATACTTATCTGTTGAGTCTGAAATGATGATTCTTATACTTATGATTCCGATACGTATCTATGATTTCCAAAGTTCTCTTTGATATGTTCCCGAGACATTCGGGGGGAAAACTTGATTTGACTATTTTCTCGATTTTAAATGATAATTCGTTTTGACTATTCGATGAAGTTTTTGGAAAGTGATTTAAAGCGCATATAGCCTCTCACGACTCGCTCGTGCATATGGTTGTTATATCTTTCGCCGAGTCCGGGCAGTTATGTTGTCGTGCGCACTATGTTATACTCCGGTGTTATGTCGTTGTTATGGTTCGCCGAGCCCCTCGCTAGAGGGACGAGTTCCGCTTATATTTGGTGTTATCTTGTGTATGGCGTTATCTTTGTGTTATGATGTGTGACGGATACGGAGATTTGAAACTTTCGGTGTTATCTTTGTGTTATGGCGCGGTAACGGGCGGCGACCATATTTTCTGAGCCCTATGCACGATTTGTATTTTGAAAATAAATATTTTGGTATTTGCATATGCACTTACTTTCTGTACTTCTGTTTCGATTATGACACATATTTGTTTACTATATCTTCTGCTTTGCATACTCAGTACATATTTCGTACTGACCCCCTTTCTTCGGGGGCTGCGTTTCATGCCCGCAGGTACAGACGTACCGTTCGGTGATCCGCCAGTCTAGGACACCTATTCTGATGTTTGGAGTGCTCCCTTTATTCCGGAGCCCACATTTTGGTATATATTCGTTCGTTGCATATGTATTGGTTTGTTCGGGATACGGCAGCGGGGCCCCGTCCCGTCATATGATTCGGTAGTCGGTTGAGAGGTCCGTAGACATGTATGTGGGTTGTGCCTATTCTGTATAGGTGTGTTTGTATGATATATGTTCTGGGCAATCCCATTCGCCGTGGCAGCCTTGTCGGCTTGCATTTGTATATGTTTTGGGCCGTTGCGCCATTTTGATAGCCTTGTCGGCTTCTGATATATATATGTTTGTGTTTGAGATGTGTTTGAGACGAACAGGAGATAATTTGAGACAGCGTCTGATATTTGTATGCGCATAAGCCATCTGTATGTGATTCGGGTTTGATGAATGTGTTTAGGTGCCCAGCTCGGGCACTAGTCACGGCCTACGGGGTTGGGTCGTGACAGAAGTGGTATCAGAGCGGTTCGTCCTCGAATTGTCTACAGACCGTGTCCGGCAGAGTCTTGTTTATGGTGTGAAGCCGGCCACACTTATAAACGAAGAGGCTCGCGGGCATTTAGGAATCAGTGACCCTTTTTCTGTCTTAGATCGTGCGATAGAGCCAAGTCATAGAAAATGAGATTCCTCGTACTAACTTTTGATTTCAGCGGAAGGACGAACTCGACAGAAGAAAGCTATTGACGATATTGGAAGCTACAAAGCACGCAGGTAAGCTAAGGTACGAAAGATATATGTCAGGTAAGGTATTGAGGTACGATTGAAAGGTAAAGTTAAAAAATTGGAAAGCGAACAGGAAAGTGTAACAGGTGCAGATCGAATTGAACATACGAGGTAAGCCCATCATTTTCATACTATTATTGATACTGGGAGCCCTGTGTGGCTGCGATATGACATGATATGTATATATAGGTGTTGGCCCTGTGAGGTATTGTTGGTATTTCCTGCGTGCAGGTTTTGAGATAGTAAGAAATATAGAGGAAACTCTGCCGAAATTTTCCCCCGGAAATAAAACGAGAATGAGGTATGGGTTTGTGATATGCCTTGAGAGGTTGTGTTAACAGTATGAATATGATTTGATTAAGTTGCAAGTACGGCTGACCTTCGAAAAAAATAATAATAAGTTAGCTGCTGAATTACTGATAATGGTAATTAAGAGGCCGATATTGACATGGTAAAAAGAATTTGGAAAGGGCTTGTGATATTAAGGGATGACCTAGAAGAGGTTGGCGAATCTTGACAGAGTGTTATATTAAGGTACCAACCGAATTGATAAGCAGGGGTAAATTATGACGAGTTTATAGTTAAAAGGGAATGATAATATGATTAAGATAAGAACACGGAGGAAAAAGAATTACGACGGATGTGAACGTATGGAAAATACAGCTGTAAGATATTAAGGTCAAGAAGTGTGACACTATGAGATTGATTAGGAACGGGATATTGTGTGAATAAAATAAGGATTGTTACAAAATGAGCCAAGCACAGGAAGTGACTAGAAGTATGTCGAGATCTATGTCACTAAGTATAAAGGTGGGCTATTGAAAAAAAGAAGAAGAGGAATTTATGAAGTTCTTCTATAGGGAAAGTTTCGAATAAAGATTATGAGATAACGAAGATGATAGTAAGCACGATAGAAGAAAGGATTAATTGGGAGAAGGAGATGGAAAGAAAAGCGGGTGAAATAACGATGACAAAGAATAGATTGTGACATGTATAGCCAAGAACACGAGTAATATCGTTGACGGAACCGTGAAAGACTAAATTATGGAGAGACGAACAACGCGATAGAATGAGTGTTAGAAAATGACTGGTATGATAAGAACAAATAGGGATGAACAGAATATGATTTAGAAACGAGAAAGGGATTATGTAGGAGTAATATTTTCTGAAAATGTAGCGGTATTATAAAGCTCCTCGTGTGTAGAAAAGAGGGATGGACATAGACTGGAAAAAAAAAATATGGTAAGGGGATGCTAAAGGAAGCACTCAGGATACACGTAATTAAATGAGTACGAATATGGAACGAAAAGGGAATACTTAGTTGTGAATTTAAAGGTGTAGTACGACGACATGGTGATAAGATAAGGTTATTAGTGCGACGAACTTGGTGTGTTTTTGAGTAAGTTAAAAGCTTATGATGAGCGAACAGTAAGGGTAAAAAGATATAAAGCATAAAGGGGTGCTGCGTGCACGCGATTTCCACCTCGGAAATAATGGGATCTTTAAGCGGCAAAGACAGTAAGCTTGAGGAACAGATGGTGCAGTATAATGTCATCGAAAGAATAGATGGTGTAGGTTAAGGCAAAGATACCATTTCAAGAGAATTTTGGATACTTATCATTGGAATATACGTGCCACCTAGCTGAGAATCTGGAATGCCTACAAGTATTAAAGAATTATTGATTGAAGTACGAGACCCTTTCTAATGCGACGACGATGTGTTATGAGACCGTTCTGAAATCTGTTAAGCCTCCAATTTACTCCAGATTATGTGCTGAAGGTTATGCGACGCGGTTGACGCGATCATATTAACGTCAGAGCATCGAATTTCGTCAGAATCTCAAAGTTAAGCGTGCTGGAGTGGGAGCAATTTTAGGATAGGTGACCCCCTGGGAAGTTTTCTGAAAGTCTTACAAATTCAGACGTAAGAAGAAAATGTGAAGCTACGTTAATCTATGGAAAATTGGAGTCTGCGGAATGGGCAGAAACCTTAAGAGGTCGCGTAGAGCAAGACAGGCTGAACCAGCGAAAAGGAAGGAAGGTGCATTACAGCTTTAGGAACCGGATAAGTTAAATAGTGTTGGAAACATTTTGCAAGTAAGATGGTAACAATTGTGCATATGTATGTATATGACATCCCATACATGATTATATTAGCGGGTATGTGTACCGGAGAAATTGACGTTGTGACATATTGGAAGGCATTAATCGGACAGGGTAAGGAAGCTCAAGTGAAAGAAAATAAAATGGCACAAATGTTATCAGGCAAGTTGATGCTGTTTTCACTACGGGTTGAACCCGGAAAGTTTTAATACAATGATATTCTGGAAAAGAAAGAAAATGATTAGATGGTAGATATCGTGACCAAAAAAAAATCGGGAAAACGCGAAAGAGTAAACGTGAGGGAGTAAAGCCTCCAAGAGAAACGACGGGCAAGCACAACCCTATTTGGATAAAAATCTGAGGTTAGGCGTGTGAGAAGGATAGAGTGTGGTAGTATGGAACAAAAGAGGAATGTGTGAGGTTAGAGAACGGACTTCGACAAGTGGAACGAAAGAATAGTGACCACGACGAGATATGAGAAGTAAAAAAAAAAAAAAAAGGATGATTAGGCCGTGCAACGATGTTAAGTGATTTCTAATTCTCGAAAGATAAATGTCTAGACGTTGGATATCTAAAAAAACTATTGGTGCATTAGGACCTCCTTAATAAAGGGGGGGAGAACATGTTGGACTTGAAAGAGATTATGACGTTCTTATGTTCCAGAAGAGAGAGTTTATTAGCCTGAAGCTAGAGTTCGAAACGATCGTCAATTCAAGGAAATCAAAGACGCGAATACTTGTGTTATGAGAGGATCGTAAGAAAGTAAGAATTTCCGTAGCCCTACGCTTTTGGGTTGTATGGTAAGATTTGAGGCATAAAGGCTAAAGGAATAGCTATGGCAAGAGCCCAAGAATTTAATTTAAACTCGAATTATGAGTTGCCATAAGTGTAGCGATACTGTGAAGAATAGCGAAGGATGTAGGACCATTTCGTATAGACAAAACCATTATATTCGCCAACGACAAAGTCATGTGAGTAAACAGTCGAATGTAAAAATGCATGGCGACAAGGATGCAAGGACTAATGACACTGACCATTGAACCGCCAGGAGTTAGTACAATAGCATATCCAAGACCATTTATCCAGTTAACGGCTATGCGCAATTATATGGAGAGACTTCATAACGTTCTCACACCTATGATCTCAGACATAAGAGCTCAGTTTACAGTTAACTCCTGGAGCTCACTCTAAAAGAGATGATGTCATAAGTGAGTCTCGATACAGTAGGTCACCCCTGGTTTGACGGGCAGGTCGAGCGTACTATTTTCGCGCTATGGGATATGTTGCGGGCCTGCATTATCGATTTTAGAGGCAGCTGAGACGATCATTTGCCGCTTGTGAGTTTGAATATAATAATCTTACCATTCTAGCACCCAGATCACCGTACGAGGCTGCGTGTGCAGGAAGTGCAGGTCACCCATTTGTTGGTTCGATATGGGCGAAACTAAGTTAATTGCCTCAGATGTGATTCAGCAAGTAGCTGACAAAGTAAAACTCATTCGGGAGCGGATATTAGCAGCTCAGATTCGACAGAAGTCATATGCAGATTTTCGACGTCGACACCTAGAGATTCAGGTCGACGATTGGGTATCTTTGGAAGTGTCATCCTTGAAGGGTGTTACGAGATTCGGCAAGAGAGGCTTAGTCCGAGATATATTGGACCTTAACGGATTGTCCGTAAGATAGGCAAGGTTGCTTATGAATTAGATCTCTTGTCGGATTTGGAAACGGCGCATTTGGTCTCCCACGTGTCAATGCTTCACAAATATGTAGGCGACCCTTCAGAGTATTTTCCCCAGATGACGTCCAGGTAACAGAGGAATTAGCCTACGAGGAACAGCCTATATCTATACCGGGTCGTCAGATGAGAAGATTGCGTACTACAGACATAGCTTCCGTTAAAGTATTGTGGCAGAACAATAACGGGGGAAAAGATGGAGAATACGTATTCCTACTTATATCCTATGTCTTCAGGAAATCCAAATTCCCGGATGGGTTATGTTGACTGATTAACGAACTGTATGTGACAGCAATGAAAGAAACTCCCCCGAAGTGCTTATAAGACCCTGCAAGACCAGTTTAACATTCGAGGACGAATGTTCTAAAGGGGGGGAGGATGTTATATCCCGTACTTTGTACATTGGGATAATCCGGGTTAACCACGAAAAGTTAAGGACAAAACCATTCCGGGATACAAAGTCGAGACTTTTGACCTCCGATTTTGTTTTGAGACATAAGTTGTTCATGAATTTGTTGGCAAGGAACATTTAGGAAAATTTGGGACTAAAAGTGAAATAATGGAAAGTTGGCAATTCATGAAAATTGGCCATGTTGGCCATGTGGCTTGGAAATGGTCCCCACACATTTTGTGGCCAAATAAAATTCATCCAAGCCATGTGTGGGCCATGGACACATGGATGAATCATGTATGCATATAATAGATGACAAAGCAAGCTTAGTTCATCATTTCCACTCTAGAAACTTGGAGAAAAATGGAGGAGAAAAAAAGGGACTATATTCGGCCATGATGGGCTGAATTTTACCCCTCCAATTTGATCCCTAAAAATTATTTTCTTCTATGTTTTCCACTCATTGGAAGGTCCTAAACAACATGAGGTAGTTGTTGGAGCAAACAAATCCCTTGTTCATGCAATTCTCAACCCTAGCCAAGTGAAGAACAAAGTGGAAAAGGTGAGTTTTAATCCTCTTTTTAATATGTTATGAATGGTTTGTGTATGTTGTGGAGTGTGGAAATGAATGAAACTCATGAAAGTGTGGTGTTGATGTTGTGGCCGTGTGTTGTGTTGTGGCCGTGTGTGTGTTATGTTATGTAGGAGTGATGGATTAATTTTATTTAGCATGTTTGATTGTTGTAGTGTTTTAAGATGAATGAAAATCATGATGTGGGTAGGTTGGGGTGGTGGCCAAATATGGCCACCCTTGTGTGGTTAATAATGAATTAATTCGGTTTAGTATTTTGATTGTTGTCGTTATGGATTTTATGATTAAAATGAGAGTTTAATGATTCAAGTTGATGTTGTGATTGTTGCGGGCCGATTTGGAAGCTAATGTGATTTCAATATAGTTTCTTGAATTTATGAAAATGATGTTGTTAATGTGTGGATTGTTGGTGTAGTTTATGAAGTTGGAAGAAATAAATGTGTTGTTGATGTTCCTATGGAAATTGGAAGGTTTCGGATTTTGGGTATGTTGGTTGAGTCGTTTGAATGTTGTCGAATTGTGTAGAAAAGAGTTATTGACGTTAGAATGCACTTTGAATTGATCGTAATGTTGTTAGTATGATTATTGGTATTGTTGTTGAAGATTTGGCCGAGTTGAATTCTCGGGGTTGTTGACTTTATAGGGGAAATGCTGCCCAAATTTAGAATGGAATGCTAACTTAGAATTGGATTTCTAAGCGCTTGTGACTGATGTTTGGTGTCTAATGACATTGTTGTAGATTTTGGGAAGTTAAGATTTGAATTCGGATTAGCTTAGAAAGCGGATAAGGTATGTAAAGCTCAACCTTTCTTTCTTTGGCATGTCTTAGTTGAAAGTAAGTTATGACACGAATCTCGAGGTAACCCTATTCTGGTGATCCGAGCATGGTCATGATTCTTATTGGTTTCTTGATATCCGTATTCTTAATGTAGTCGGATTATGGTCCTTATGTCTTTTGTATGACTAAGTTTCAAAAGTTGCATACAAGTTTGGTTTTCAAAAAAGTTTTGTTCCTAAATGATTCCGAAAACTGTGAACGACCGTAACTTTCAAGAAAGGGCTTGGATCGCTTTGATATCTTCGCAAATGATTTCATGACGTATTATGACTTTAATTTGCATAGGCGGGCCCGACTTGGGTCGATACCCTTCCGTGGGTCTCGCGACTTTCCGTTATGTAATTCTGATGACTTTTGAAAGGACAGAGTACGACTATCTTTTCGACCCACGAGTATGATCATATACTTATCTGTTGAGTCTGAAATGATGATTCTTATACTTATGATTCCGATACGTATCTATGATTTCCAAAGTTCTATTTGATATGTTCCCGAGTGGCATTCGGGGGAAAACTTGATTTGACTATTTTCTGATTTTAAATGATAATTCGTTTTGACTATTCGATGAAGTTTTTGGAAAGTGATTTAAACTGCATATAGCCTCTCACGACTCTGCTCGTGCATATGGTTGTTATATCTTTCGCCGAGTCCCGGGCCGGTTATGTTGTCGTGCGCACTATGTTATACTTCGGTGTTATGCTGTGTTATGGTTCGCCGAGCCCTCGCTAGAGGGCCGGTTCCGCTTATATTTGGTGTTATGCCGTGTATGGCGTTATGTTGTGTTATGATGTGTGACGGGGATACGGAGATTTGAAACTTTTACGGTGTTATCTTGTGTTATGGCGCCGATGACGGGCGGCGACCATATTTTACGAGCCCTATGCATGATTTGTATTTTGAAAATAAACATTTTAGTATTTGGATATGCACTTACTTTCTGTACTTCTGTTTCGATTATGACACAGATTTGTTTACTATATCTTCTGCTTTGCATACTCAGTACATATTTCGTACTGACCCCCTTTCTTCGGGGTCGTTGTTTCATGCCCGCGGTACGTACGTACGGTTCGGTGATCCGCCGATCTAGGACACCTATTCGGTAATGTTTGGAGTGCTCCCTTTATTCCGGAGCCCACATTTTGGTATATATTCGTTCGTTATATATGTATTGGTTTGTTCAGGGGTACGGCGGGGCCCTGTCCCGTCATATGATTCTGTTGGTCAGTTTAGAGGTCTGTAGACATGTATGTGGGTTGTACCTATTCTGTACAGGTGTGTTTGTATGATATATGTTCTGGGCAATCCCATTCGCCGTGGCAGCCTTGTTGGCTTGCATTTGTATATGTTTTGGACCGTTGCGCCATTTGATAGCCTTTCCGGCTTCTAATATATATATGTTTGTGTTGGAGATGTGTTTGAGATAATTTGAGACAGCGTCTGATATTTGTATGCGCATAAGCCATCTGTATGTGGTTCGGGTTTAATGAATGTGTTTGGGTGCCCAGCTCGGGCACTAGTCACGGCCTACGGGATTGGGTCGTGACAGAAGTGGTATCAGAGCGGTTCGTCCTCGAATTGTCTACAGACCGTGTCCGGCAGAGTCTTGTTTATGGTGTGAAGCCGGCCACACTTATAAACGGAGGTCGCGGGGCATTTAGGAATCGGTGACCCTTTTTTCCGTCTTAGATCGTGCGATAGAGCCAAGTCATAGAAAATGAGATTCCTCGTACTAACTTTTGATTTCAGCGGAAGGACGAACTCGACAGAAGAAAGCTATTGACGATATTGGAAGCTACAAAGCACGCAGGTAAGCTAAGGTACGAAAGATATATGTCAGGTAAGGTATTGAGGTACGATTGAAAGGTAAAGTTGAAAAATTGGAAAGCGAACAGGAAAGTGTAACAGGTGCAGATCGAATTGAACATACGAGGTAAGCCCATCATTTTCATACTATTATTGATACTTCCCCGCGTGTGTGGCTGCGATATGACATGATATGTATATATAGGTGTTGGCCCTGTGAGGTATTGTTGGTATTTCCTGCGTGCAGGTTTTGAGATAGTAAGAAATATAGAGGAAACTCTGCCGAAATTTTTCCTGGAAATAAAACGAGAATGAGGTATGGGTTTGTGATATGCCTTGAGAGGTTGTGTTAACAGTATGAATATGATTTGATTAAGTTGCAAGTACGGCTGACCTTCGAAAAAAATAATAATAAGTTAGGCTACCGTCGAATTACGATAATGGTAATTAAGAGGCCGATATTGACATGGTAAAAAGAATTTGGAAAGGGCTTGTGATATTTAAGGATGACCTAGAAGAGGTTGGCGAATCTTGACAGAGTGTTATATTAAGGTACCAACCGAATTGATAAGCAGGGGTAAATTATGACGAGTTTATAGTTAAAAGGGAATGATAATATGATTAAGATAAGAACACGGAGGAAAAAGAATTGCGACGGATGTGAACGTATGGAAAATACGAAGCTCGTAAGATATTAAGGTCAAGAAGTGTGACACTATGAGATTGATTAGGAACGGATATTGTGTGAATAAGATAAGGATTGTTACAAAATGAGCCAAGCCTGGCGAGGAAGTGACTAGAAGTATGTCGAGATCTATGTCACTAAGTATAAAGGTGGGCTATTGAAAAAAAAGAAGAGGAATTTATGAAGTTCTTCTATAGGGAAAGTTTCGAATAAAGATTATGAGATAACGAAGATGATAGTAAGCACGATAGAAGAAAGGATTAATTGGGAGAAGGAGATGGAAAGAAAAGCGGGCGAAATAACAGTACAGTAATAGATTGTGACATGTATAGCCAAGAACACGAGTAATATCAGTGACGGAACTGTGAAAGACTAAATTATGGAGAGACGAACAACGCGATAGAATGAGTGTTAGAAAATATTTGGTATGATAAGAACAAATAGGGATGAACAGAATATGATTTAGAAACGCGAAAAGGATTATGTAGGAGTAATATTTTCTGAAAATGTAGCGGTATTATAAAGCTCCTCGTGTGTAGAAAAGAGGGATGGACATAGGCGGAAAAAAATATGGTAAGGGGATGCTAAAGGAAGCACTCGGGATAGACGTAATTAAATGAGTACGAATATGGAACGAAAAGGAATACGCGAGAATTTAAAGGTGTAGTACGACGACATGGTGATAAGATAAGGTTATTAGTGCGACGAACTTGGTGTGTTTTTTTGAGTAAGTTAAAAGCTTATGCCGAGCGCGATGGGTAAAAAGACATAAAGCATAAAGGGGTGCTGCGTGCACGCGATTTCCACCTCGGAAATAATGGGATCTTTAAGCGGCAAAGACAGTAAGCTTGAGGAACAGATGGTGCAGTATAATGTCATCGAAAGAACAGATGGTGTAGGTTAAGGCAAAGATACCATTTCAAGAGAATTTTGGATACTTATCGTTGGAATATACGTGCCACCTAGCTGAGAGTCTGGAATGCCTACAAGTATTAAAGAATTATTGATTGAAGTACGAGACCATTTCTAATGCGACAGCAGATGTGTTATGAGACCGTTCTGAAATCTGTTATGCCTCCAATTTACTCCAGATTTTGTGCTGAAGGTTATGCGACGCGGTTGACGTGATCATATTAACGTCAGAGCATCGAATTTCGTCAGAATCCCAAAGTTAAGCATGCTGGAGTGGGAGCAATTTTAGGATGGGTGACCCCCTGGGAAGTTTTCTGAAAGTCTTACAAATTCAGACGTAAGAAGCAAATGAGAAGCTACGTTAATCAATAGAAAAATTGGAGTCTGCGGAATGGGCAGAAACCTTAAGAGGTCGCGTAGAGCAAGACAGGCTGAACCAGCGAAAAGGAAGGAAGGTGCATTACAGATTTAGGAACCGGATAAGTTAAATAGTGTTGGAAACATTTTGCAAGTAAGATGGTAACAATTGTGCATATGTATGTATATGACATCCCATACATGATTATATTAGCGGGTATGTGTACCCCAGAAATTGACGTTGCAACATATTGGAAGGCATTAATCGGACAGGGTAAGGAAGCTCAAGTGAAAGAAAATAAAATGGCACAAATGTTATCAGGCAAGTTGATGCTGTTTTCACTAAGGGTTGAACCCGGAAAGTTTTAATACAATGATATTCTGGAAAAGAAAGAAAATGATTAGATGGTAGATATCGTGACCAAAAAAAAAATCGGGAAAACGTGAAAGAGTAAACGTGAGGGAGTAAAGCCTCCAAGAGAAACGACGGGCAAGAACAACCCAATTTGGATAAAAATCTGAGGTTAGGCGTGTGAGAAGGATAGAGTGTGGTAGTATGGAACAAAAGAGGAATGTGTGAGGTTAGAGAACGGACTTCGACAAGTGGAACGAAAGAATAGTGACCACGACGAGATATGAGAAGTAAAAACAAAAAGGGATGATTAGGCCGTGCAACGATGTTAAGAGATTTCTAATTCTCGAAAGATAAGTGTCGAGACGATGGATATCTAAAAAAACTATTGGTGCATAAGGACCGCCTTAATAAAGGGGGGGGGGGGAACATATTGGACTTGAAAGAGATTATGACGTTCTTATGCTCTAGAAGAGAGAGTTTATTAGCCTGAAGCTAGAGTTCGAAACGATCATCAATTCAAGGAAATCAAAGACGCGAATACTTGTGTTATGAGAGGATCATAAGAAAGTAAGAATTTTCGTAGCCCTATTGTCACGACCCAACCCCGTAGGCCGCGACTAGCGCCCGACCTGGGCACCCGTACGTACCAAAGTCCCAAAAATAGTAACTCAAATATTTAATAAAATTTGGGCAGAGTTTCCTCTGTTTTTCTCACTAGCCAAAATTAACCTGCACGCAGAAAATACCAACAAAGGCCACACAGGGCCAACATATTCATATACACATATACAGGCAAGCCGGCAAGGCTGCCGTGGCGGTGAACCGCCCAAAACGTATCACATATACATATACTGTACAGACATAGCCATAACCCACATACATATCCACAGGCCTCTAAACAGAATAACGAAATCATATGACGGGACAGGGCCCCGTCGTACCCCTGAATAATAATGTACATATACACGAAGATAATATACCAAAATATATGAGCTCCCGGAAGAAGAGCACTCCCGAAAAAAATGAATAGGTGTCTAAGCGGGTGGATCACCAAGCGAGCGTCCGCATCGGGCGGCATGAACGCGACCCCGAAGACGAGGGGGGTCGATACGGAATATGTACGAGTATGTAAGCGGGGAATACGAGGGGGGGGGGGGGGGGGGGGGGGGGGGGGGGGGGGGGGGGGGGGGGGGGGGGGGGGGGGGTAATCATAAGTCGAAACGTAAGATGCAGAAATTAAGTACAATATGCAAATGTCAAAATACTTATGTAAAAAAAAACATAAATCATGCATAGGCTCTTAGAACGATGGTCGCCCGCCGACAATGGCGCCATACCACATCATACTCCAGAAGGTTTCAGATCTCCGACACCCGACGGATTATATCATATCATAAAGCGTACCCCCGTAACGCCAAATATACACGGTACCCGCCGAAGGGGACACGGCGTACCGAACACATCATACTCCGAATATATATATCATAGCGCGCACGAACATAACCGGCCCGGATGCGGCGATGGGTGACAACAATGAGCACGAGCGGAGTCGTGAGCATACATATGCACAAAATCATAATCATAAATCATAAAGTAAATAAGAAGTCCACGTGCCAAAGTTTAAACGAAATTAGTATCAACTTTCCTGAAAATCATTACGGAAGCATAAAAAAGCCGCGGGCCCCACGGACGGGTGCCGACCCCCATCCGAGCCCGACTATGGTAGTTAGGGGAAAGATAGGTCTTATGAACATACGTATTATGTTTTGGGGCGTTCCGAGCTCATACGCAAAAGTTATGGGCGTTTGAAGTTCAGGACCTCTTTATAGTCAAAATCCTTTTTAAGTCTTTCAAGTTTCAATCATTTGAAACACAAGAAATCTTAGTTTGCACACATTAAGGAATAAGCTCCTGGAATCGAATAAAGTACACGTCTAAGCTCGGATTTTAGGAGTAGAATGACCTCGAGACGCGGGTCATAGCCTAATAGCACTAGGACATGCCAAGGAAAGAAATCGACGCTTTACATACCTTATCCGCTCGCCCGGCTAAGTCAAGCTTCAAGTCTCGGGTACGCCAAGATCTACATAACGCCAAATATATATTAACATTAGTCATACGCCTTTAGGCATCCAATTCCAAACGAACATTAAATTCTATAGAAATTTCGGCAGCATTTCCCCTATAAATGCACCAACCCCGAGATTCAACTCGGCCAATTTCAACAACAACCAAAACCAACAACCAAACTATAACATCAATAACCAATTCACAATACATTCTAACATTAATATCCAATTTCCAACACATTCCAACATTAAACACATTTTGCTACATACTTAAGGACATTCCAATATATTCAACTACACTCACATAATTAAATTAACATTAAGGCTCTTACGTTCCATTACTAATCCGAACCCATTTAAAGCATATTCAAGAACACTTTAAGCAATTCACACAATTCTTCAAACAACCCAAACATTGTCCCAACTTACCCGAATTCCATTCCAAACCCGAGAACACTACTCCCACATTTCTTTCTTTCAAACTCCATAAATTATACTACCAAACCATGCATAAACAATGTCATTCTCTAAATTACAAAATTTACATTAAAGGTATAATGGCTTCCAAAACAGCCCCCCATCTTTCACAACATCAACGTGGATCATCCAAAGGTTCATTCACGATACAAAACTCACAACGACAACAACTAGAGCCTTGAGTGACATTTGCTCATCTTTGGCTCCAACATGGCATACATTCGGCCATCCTAGTACACACACATATATATATAATTTGCACTCATTCAATACACTACAACAACAAGGAAACATGCTACATATAATTCAATCTACCAATTCAACAACACATGGGAAGCACGCGGCTACAAGCCATGCATGGTTCATGGCCACGGTTCAACTCCAACATCTAAGGTTTCATGAATTTCAGGCATGTTTGCATACTACAACATGTCCACACCATTCACAACACATAAAGAGAGTTAGTTCTTACCTTTTCTTCTTTCTTTTGTCACGACCCAACCCCGTGGTAGCCGTGATCGGTGCCCTACCTAGGCACCCAATGCACGAACGTGCGAACCAAATCATCAAAGTAAGGCATGCTCGGTTTTAGCAGGACATAACTCGTACCGATAATCGAAAGCGATATCATATAAATGCTACCCTAAGCGGTCGCCCGTGTCAAAACATCACATCAGAGTCAAAACTGGCGGAATGTACATCGCCCAGACACACTCATGCAAACAGATGGACCATATCGGCCATAGTAACATACGGGGCCGCTTAAGGACGCAAATCAAGTCATATATAGACAAACCGGGATCACATACAAACGGTGGACCCACGACCCACAAACATGACTACGAGGCCTCTACAAACGAACCAAACATACGAACATATGACGGAGACGGGGCCCCCGCCGTGCCCGAACAAATAGCAAATGTACAAGAATATACAAGAAGAGATATATACCAAAGGTATAAGCTCGGATCGAGGGAGCACTCCAAACAACAGAAACGGAGATCCTAAACGGTGGCGTACCACGTGGTGCGTCCGTACCGCGGCATGTAGCGCGACCCCCGAGGAATGGGGGTCGGTACGAAAAGAAGTACTGAGTATGTAAAGCAGGAGGTACAGAAGCAAATACAGAAATAACCGATCAAACCTGTGCGAAATGCAAATGTACAACATACAAATAAAAATCATGCATAGAGCTCGGGATAGGTGGTCACCCCCGACGCTGGTGCCACAACACATCATACTCCGGAAGTTTTCAAATCTCCAAACATCCCCGAACACATCAAAATATCACACACACATCATGTCATCAGAACATATCAAAAGCCATATCACATCATGACACCATAGACGGTAACCGGCCCTATGGCGAGGTCTCGAAAACCGCAACACATCATACTTCCGAATATATCATAACACGCACGATTACAAAACCGGCCCGGCACGGCGAACGAGATCATAATAATTGGCACGAGCGGAGTAGTGCAGAAACTATGTGCATATTAAAAGTAAATTTCCAGACTCGACGCATAATTTCACATACATATACCATAGCCTCAGAAGGCTTAAAACGATTGCCGAGTGAATCAGAATTAGTATGCAAAAGTTACGAACGTTTAATTTATCAACTTTTCTCAAAAACGGTCGTAGGTCATTCTTCGAAAATTCATTATCATTCATAGCACAAACGTTCATATAATCTTATCGAACATTTCAAATGGACCTTAGCATCATAGACAAACATTTCCTTTTCATATCGGACGGAAAGGAGTCAAACAAACCAAATAAGAGTAGCCTCGGGACTTGCGGGCCCACCTCGGGTCAAGTAGAGGCGGCGGACATAGTTTACCAACGTTAGGCCCCATAAAGTCACCTAAGGAGGTTTCGAAGTAATCCGGATACATTAGCGAAGGTTATGAGGGTTTGAGCATTCTTTCAATAAAATAGGAAGAATATAATTCAATTGCTTATTTGAGTGAATAGTACTCAAAATCAATCTCGGATTTCCAAGAGAAATTATCCCCGAGGTACCGATTTTTACCTAGTATGACTAGGACATGCCGAACGAAGGAAAGGTAGGCTTTACATACCTTACGCGCGTCTCACGCTCGCTTAATCTCCACTCCCGTTTCGTCCAAAAACTGCAAATGGTCACATTAACCAATTACTATTCATGAAACTTGAAATTTCTATTCTAGCCAACACTTGTCTATAAGAATTTGGGCAAAGATCTCCCCTACATATATATCATCCCCGAGAATCATCTCGCTCAAATATCAACAACAACAACAACCCAACAACATCAATAAACTATCAATAACGCAACAAAACACATTAATCTACTTTCCGACATAATACAATAACTTTCATTTCGACTTCATACTTTCAAATCTATACCAAATCAAACCACTAATCCTTTATTCATGTGATAAGCATCATTACAACACAATTAACATGTCAAACAAAACAATTCATGCCTATCTCAACTCATCCATACTACACGGCCACATCCACTCTTCTTCCATTCCAACAAAACCATTAGTCTTCTATCCATTTTACAATATCATAACAACATACTTAACATACTAACAAACTTAGTTCACTTCCATTTCACTCCTTGTATCCCACCACATACTAGTTTTTCCAACCTTCACTAATTCATTCAACTTTCACTTCCAACACAATTTCTACCATAACAACAACTAGATTAACGCGTGAATTCAAGTCATCATATACTTTGCAACACATATGTATACACGGCCAACATGCATATGTTCCTAACACACCAAAATTTTCATGCTTTACACTCATTTCCACACACTACATCATACATATGCCCTCCATATCATAACAAAACACAAAATTCTTACCTTTCTCCACTTCAAGACCCACGGCCATGCGCATGGGTCCTACACATGCACATGGCCATACACACACACACATACTTCCATGATTTTCATCCAATTAAAATCATTATAACACATAAATTCATTCCATAACATAAAACATAAGAATCTTACCTTTTCTTGAAATTTCAACCTTCCACAAACGAAGTTCTCCCTCCAACCCAATTATGCCACGTTGAAGAGCGCCTTGAACTTGTTATAAATTCAAAGAGAACAAGATTTTTAAGCCAAGGGTTGAGGCTCCAAAAAATTTTCTTCTTTTCTTTCTTTTTTTTTTTTCTCTAGGCCGAATTGGTCTTTTTTCTCTTTCAATTTCTTTTGTTTTCTTGAACCTTCCACAAGATAAGGTGACTTATTTATATCATGGTCTCATAATTATCACACGGGAAAATAATTTTTCTCCATGGATTTGGGCATGGAACATGGCCGGTTGGGCCTCTTCCAATTGGGCCTCAATTTTATTCATTTTTCTTGAGTCCAATTGCTTATAGATCATCTTCCACAATTTCCGAAATAAATTTCCAAAATTCCAATTTTGCCCTTAGGCCTTCTCCAGTGTTTCCACATTCAAACTTCCATAGCCGACACACACATTTTTAAGAACAAATCCAAACGTACCCTTTTTCCTCACAGACCAAGGTTATTTCCAAATTTTTCGAATACGCAAAAATGCCGGATGTAACAACTTCACACTTTAGCTCAAGTCTTCCAAGAGGGAAAACGGATGATCTAATGATTCAAACGACGCTTCCACGTTAACGAGCACCCTTGAATTAGTTGTTTTGCTAGAAGAACCGAATTTTTCTATGGCTAGTTCTTGGACTCAATTTTTGCCTTCCATGGCCGTGTGCTTCTCCTCTTCTCTTCTCCTTATTTTCTTGATTTTTCTAGAAGATAAAATGAGAAAGATGACTTAGTCATCTTATTAAGTTGCCAAAGAAAAATAATTTATGTGGCCATGGCCCACAAGTATGTGGCCGGCCACTTTGGCCCTTGATTTAATATAATTCACAAGTTTTTCTAATTCATTTTTGGCCCCAATTATTTCCTTAATGATTCCATGCCAACAAAGTCATATACCACTTATTTAAAACAACGTCATGATTAAAGAAAATCCCGACTTCTTGTCTCGGAATAGCCTTGTATCCTAACTTGTCATCATTAACTCAAATTATCCCGTTGTTGAAAATACGGGATATAACATCCTCCCCCCCTTTAGAACATTCGTCCTCGAATGTTAAAATGGCCTTACGGGCCTTACAAACAATTGGGGGAGTTCTTTTATAGGTATTACATGCAATTCATTTATTACTCAACACAATCGAGTAAGGAATTTATATTACCTGTGGGCTCCAGGAATAAATGAGGGTACTTCTTTTTCATCTGTTCCTCTGCTTCCCAGGTCATTTCCTCCCGATTATTATTCCGCCACAAAGACCTTAACAGAGGCCACATCCTTGTTCCGCAACCTTTTTTCCTGGCGATCTAATATAGCAACCTATCGCTCTTCATAGGATAGTTCTTCCGTGACTCGGATATCATCCACGGTGGAAATATTCTCATGGTCACCAATACATTTACGAGCATAGAAACATGGACACGGCGTGCACGCCCCCAAATCACCGAGATTCAATTCATAAGCAACTTTGCCTATTCTCCGAACAATTTGATAAGGCCCGATGTATCTTGGGATCGAGCTTCCCTTTCTTACCAAATCTCATAACCCCTTTCATAGGCGATACCTTCAGAATACCCAATCACCAACTTCGAACTCCAAGTGCCGACGTCGATTATTCGCATACGATTTCGTCGACTTCCGGGCCGCTAATAACCTCTCTCGAATGTTTTTCTTACTTTGTCCACCGCTTGTTGGATTATATCCGGACCAATTAATTAAGTTTCTCCAACGTCGAACCACTCCGATCGCCGGACTGCATTTCCCCGCCACATGAGCCTCGTACGGGGCTATCCGGATACCGGAGTGGTAGCTATTATTATAGGCAAATTCAACCAATGGCAAGTGTTCATCCCAAATACCGAAATCGATAATACAGCCCGGAAAAATTTTTCTAGCG
>NW_026713396.1:0-27949 GCF_029784015.1 Lycium ferocissimum | reverse complement strand
TTAAGACGTCGTGAACTACGATTAAGCTACGAAGAGATTCAAAATGTATCCTAACGTTAGTAACTCCTTTCTAAATAATTTGACGACATTTCCTTTACATTCAAATCAACCACATACAATCAAGCCAACACCAATAATCATGTGTTCAAGTGCTAACCGAGACCATTCAAACAAGACTCGAGAACACTTCGGACAACCCGCACAATATTCAAAACAGCCCAACCAACATACAATACAACCCGCAATCTTCCCAACTCAACAAGAATAACAACAACACATTCCTCTCTTCCAAATTCGTGACCACACGCTAACAACATCATTCACACAAATGCAAGAAACTATATTAACATCATATTAGCTTCTACAATAGCCCACAAACAATTACAACTCCAACTTGAACCATTAAACCTTCTTTTTTATCATAGAATCCACAACAATAACAACCAAAAATACTAAGTAAATTTAGTTCATCATTCCTACACAAAACGGCCCTTACACGGCTTCAACACCAACACATATGGTTCCATAAATTTCATTCATTTCTACATACTACAACATACACAAACCATCCATAATACATGCCAAGAAGATTGAACCTTACCTTTAACACTTAGCTTCTTAATTTGCTCCAACTTGTGCCTTGAATTTATGTTTGTTCTTGTTGCCCTAGTATCAATTCCACGCCATTACACATCTTCTAAAGAGTTGAACTGCTTGGAGAAAATTAAATTTAGATCACTAATTCACAAGCTCAATCTCGGCCAGCCATGGCCGAGAGCTTCTCTCTCTCTTTCTAAATTTCTATGTTTGCGAAGATGATGAAAATGGCTTTGTTTGTCATCAATTATCCTTATATATGATTCATATAATGTGGACACATGTCCCACTCATGGCTTGATCCAATCAAATTTGGCCAAGCCATGTGTGGGGCCCACACGGCCACTAATGGCCTATTAATGAAGTAATTAATTTATTAATCCCACTTAATAATCTAATCATGGTTAATTAATCTCTAATCTCCAATAATATTTCTATACCAAATAAAATTTATAAGCAACTTGTGCATTAAAAAAAAAACCGGAGGTTAAAAGTCTCTACCTCGTATCCCAAGATTGTCTTGTCCTTAACTTGTCGCGATTAGCTTTAGAATATCCCAATGTTTAAAAATACGGGATATAACACATTATCACACTAGGATCCATAGTGCCTATCCTTCCCCCCGAGTAGCTAGGCAAAACACAACAATCATTTTTCATAGCATAGAAGCCAATTCATAATTCATTTGAAATGTAGTCACATCATCAATTGTCATTAAGGTTCATTATGCCATATTGAAAGAATAAGTCATTCCAATCAATGTTTTGGAAACACTTAACTCCTTTACAAAAGATTTCCATGTCCTAATTCATCAATGAGAATATCATTACCAACTCTTAACCATCATTATTAAGCATCTCTTATAGAGGAAAACGTTCATAATATAATATACATATATAGGGTTTGTTACAATCTAGGTTTAATGTGGGTTTGTCCCCTCACACACATTAACCACCATTTAGACATGAAAAGATTACTTTTCTTTTCATTCATTAAAGAACCTGGAATGAAATTTACACTTCCAACAGTAGTTTCAAAAAGTGATTTTCATCCAAAATACGTTTTCAATAGAGAGACATACCTTAAATCCCGCTAAAAGCTAGCAAAACGGAATTCCCAAGTTTTAAAAATCAATCTACAATGGATTTAGATGAGAAAGATTAAAGCTTTATTCGTTTCTATGAACTCTCTTTATGTATCGAAAAACTAGGGCTTTTCTAAGCCTATAAACGTGTTCTTGAACCCTTCCATGAATCACTAGCGGATTCTAACCTTGTACAACTTCCTACTCTAACCCAAAAACTTAACATTAAACTCAGGAAACTTAGAGGTCTTGCCTTTTAGACGAATTCCACACACCTCTCTTCTTCCTCTTCTTGAATTTTTAAGAACCTAGGGTTTGGAGAGATGATTTATGATCAAGAAGAGACGAACTTTGCTCTATGATTGATTGAGATTGAGTATAGACTTACCTTCGGGTTAGAGAGACTTCTTTGATGATCTTATCCTCAGAAAAATTAGTTTAAAATGAAGTGGGAATGAATATAACGAAGTTAGGCTTTTAAAACAACGTTTTCGGTGCGCGGCCGAGTAGCTGGATGCCCACTTTGCATAGCTGATCACACAGCGAAGGAAGTAACACTGCCTCTGGTGCGCAATCGCGCACCTGAAGGGCACTTCTCATAGACTGCGTAGTGTCCAGTAAAATGGGCATAACTTCTAGCACAAAGTCCGTTTGAGTTCCACAATATATGGTTGGAAAGGTATTCCAAAGACCTACAACTTTTAAGTTTCGAGTTTTCTCAAATTCGTAACGTAAATACCCGAAAACTAGCCATAAGTACAGACTGTGTCAAACTTAGACGAATTTAGAAGGCCTTAAAAACTTTACTTTTTGATTTGACTTCAAAACGACTACCTTCCACCCGAATTCATCAATAATGGATTTGTATAGACAAAATATAATCTGAACACTAGATTTTTACACATTCACACCTAGTTCAGGTTTACGGGGTGTTACATTATCCCCCCGTTAAGATCATCCGTCCTCGAATGAGAATTGTATTCTAGGAAGGTCACTAACCACCACGAATTTTAACCACACAATAACCTTGCTAATGAATAGCTCGAAACTTAACTCATACCTGAAATAGGGAACAAGTGAGGATATCTCTTCTTCATGTCCTCTTCCACTTCCCAAGCAGCTTCCTTAGTATTATGATTTTGCCACAACACTTTAACTGACGCAACATCCTTTGTTCTCAACCTTCTAACTTAGCGATCCAAAATCTGAACTGGTTCTTCATCATAAGGCAAGGATTCATCAATCTCAACCTGTTCATAGTTCAACACACGAGAAGGATCAGTTTTATACAACCTCAACATCGAAATGTGAAACACCGGATGAACCATGGACATTTCAGCTGGTAATCTCAACTCGTAAGCTACCTTCCTAACTCCTCTAGTAATCTCATAAGGACCAATATAGCGAGGACTAAGCTTGCCCTTTCTGCCACAATGCATTACCCCCTTCATAGGTAATACTTTCAAGAAAACCTTGTCACCAACAACAAATTTCAATTCCCCACGCCTCATGTCCGTATAAGACTTTTGTCTACTCTGAGCAGTCTTTAGTCGTTGCACAATAAGATTTACCTTTTCAATTGCCTTATGAACTGAATCAGGACCCAATAATTCTACTTCGGTGGGTTCAAACCACCCAATTGGAGATCTGCAACGCCTCCCATAAAGAGCCTCATAAGAAGCCATCTGAATACTCGCCTGATAACTATTATTGTAAGAGAATTCCACTAGAGGTAGATGTTCATCCCAACTTCCTCCAAAATTAATTTTACACCTCGAAAAAATTTTCGTTGATGCACAGACATTTCCTTGTTGTTTAAGGTATTTGAAAGTTGAAACCCTTGGATTATATAAGGAAATAGGAAATGGGTCATGAATGTGGGAATAGTGTTACTTTTGAGTAAATGTTTGGATTGGGTTATGATTCTTGATACATTATGATTATAATCATGTTATAAATGATATTGAGAACATGGAATAGACATTGTCTATGAATGAACGAAATTGTGTGATATGACCATGAATATGGATGAATTGAAGTGAATTGAGAAGTAAGGATAATGTAGTTGAATAAAGGCTATTGTGATGATATTGTGATATTATTAGGATGTTTGGGAGTTGATATGGAATATGGAGAAAGTTGTATAAACAAAGGAAATGCTGCCCAATTTTCTCTAGCCTTAGTAAGCACGTTCTTATAATCGATTAGCTAATGATGACGCGAATTCTCTTGAAGGTAGAAATGTGAGCGTTGAAGAAGAGCGATCAAGCGATAGAATTGTTAAGCGAAAGTGGTATGTAAGGCTAGTCCCTTCTTTCTAAGACATGAATCTTATGACATGAATTTCCTCCCTTCTCATGAATGTCCTATCTTAAAGAAACCTACGAGTCCTTGTTCATGAATAGCCATATGAGATAAGAAATATGCTATGAGTACGATAATGATGATGGTAAGCTTAAACCTAAAGATTCTAGAGATCGATATGATGTGCCTACGAGGCTAATGGTACTAACCACGATTTATTGATGTTTTCTTTATGTGCACTCACCTTAAAACGTTAGTTCCTCCAAGGTAAGATATAACGATTTTGAACACTCCATAACGTAATTGGGGATTCACGACCTTATGCCACCCCGACATAGCTATAGTTGCTTTCAAGTTCTAAGGTATGTTTGATGATAAATGTATAATGGTGGCAAATTGTGATGAAGCCATGATATACCTATGAGATTAGTAATAATGGTAAGTATACGGTATTTTTATGAAGTTCATGGAATGAATATGATATTATTTTCATAAATTGCCCTTAATTCAAATGCATGTTCTACGAAAAGTTATGATAAGCTTATGAGATGTATGTGACGATAAAAGATTTTTCCGTAGTAATGGCAATGGTGATGATGAGATATACCAAGCCTCATTATGGCCGGGTACGGAAGACATATATACGAAATTGTCGAGCCACTGCGTGGCCGAATACGAATACTGTCGAGCCACTTCGTGGCCGAATACGAATACTGTCGAGCCACTATGTGGCCGAATACGGATAATGTTTAAAATGTGTATAAGCGCATTCGGTACTATGATATGTATATGTATGTGTTATGATAAATGCAAGATGATGATAAGGTTACGATTAGTTATGCTAAGGTCATGATATGCTCGTACATATAATAATGTTAAGGATTATACCGAGTCTATATGGCCGGGTACGGGGTTGTACTGTATTGTAAATTATTGCATATGTAAGTATGTGGATGTAACAAGTGTATCTTTAGAGGAACAAAGGGGTAAGTACGTACGGCGAATGTTCAAAAGGTATCATTAAGAATGGACAATTCCTTTATCTTATGCCATCCCTTATGTTCCTATTATGTAGTAATATTGTTCATGCTTTACATACTCAGTACATATTTTGAACTGACGTCCTTTTCTTTGGACGCTGTGTTCATGCCCACAGGTAGACAGGGAGACGGTGCAGATCCATAGTAGCTATCAGCAGATTGACAGGAGCCCTCCTTTATTCCAGAGGTGCTATTTTGAGACAGTATTTTTGTGTACATATATTTTGGGCACGACGGGGTCCTGTCCCGTCCATATGTCTAGTACTCTAGTAGAGGCTCATAGATGTGCAGTGTGGGTAGTATGGTCTCACGCGTCTTCCATGTATATGTATATATATATATATATATATATATATATATATATATATATATATATATATATATATATATATATATATTATTTTGATAGTCAAAGGGGAAAGAATGTTACACCTCGGAAATTTTTCGTTGATGCACACTGAATAGGCGAATGAAGAGCACAAAGTATATGGTGTTTCGATAAGTAAGAAATAGCATTTGATGATTATAAATAAGATTTCAAAGACATTTGAAGTAGGACACGAAAGTTGTTAAGGAAAGTAAGGTATATGTCATATGTCGGGCAAGATTTAGAAGTATCGAATTAATGATGACTTAATGAAGTTGTGGAGAAGAGTTGTAACATCCCTTGGATTTTTAATGAAGTTTTAAATAAGTGTTAAGAAGGTTCCATAAGGATTTAAGAACAAACAAATAAAGGAATTGAGTTTGTGGGAACTTTGGTAAAACTTGGCAAAATTTTCGGACAAAATTTTGGTCCAAATTGGTGGGGGAATATCTCCTAGAATATAGGGAGTTTGGGTGTGTTTCTTTTTCCCAAATTGAAGTTCATCGAGTCTAGTTTCCAACGCAATAAACCTCTCATCAATGTGTCATCTGAGTTAAACGTTATGGCCATTCTACGACAGACTGTCTGAGCAAAAAATTCTGCGGACCGTTTGACGCCCAGTAGAATTTTTGACGGCCCGTAGAAATTTCTACGGTCCGTCAAATTGGCTCAGCCCAGCGTCAAATGGTCACAGTGACTCATTTTTGACTGGGCAGTTCTACGTAGCATTTTGACGATCCGTAGGAATTTATACGGCCCGTCAAAATGGGCGCAGAATTGCCCGACGGATCAGATTTTAAGTCATTAAAAGGGAGACCCACCTTCATTAATTCATTTTATTTCCACAGCACTTTTCTCTAGAACCCTCTATAACTCTCTCTACTCTTCATCCACAAGAAAACAAAGGAAATCAAAGATCAATAACAAGAATTCAAGTGAATCAAGTGTAAGAAACCCATCAAAGTTCATCTAAGCCAAGAAATCCAAGTGAAGGTGAAACTAGGGTTTTTTTCAAGTGAAGTGTTTGCACCCAAGGTTCATTCCTAAACCATCTAATGTAAGTTTTATGACACTTCCTTGTTGTTTAAGGTATTTGAAAGTTGAAACAATTGGATTATATAAGGAAATAGGAAATGGGTCATGAATGTGGCAATAGTGTCACTTTTGAGTAAATGTTTGGATTGAGTTATGATTCTTGATACATTATGATTATAACCATGTTATAAATGATATTGAGAACATGGAATAGAAATTATATATGAATGAATGAAATTGTGTGCTATGACCATGAATATGGATGAATTGAAGTGAATTGAGAAGTAAGGATAATGTAGTTGAATAAAGGCTATTGTGATGATATTGTGGATATTATTAGGGATGTTTGGGAGTTGATATGGAATATGGAGAAAGTTGTATAAACAAAGGAAATGCTGCCCAATTTTTTCTAGCTTTAATAAGCACGTTCTTATAATCGATTAGCTAATGATGATGCGAATTCTCTTAAAGGTAGAAACGTGAGCGTTGAAGAAGAGCGATCAAGCGATAGAATTGTTAAGAGAAAGAGGTATGTAAGGCTAGTACCTTCTTTCTAAGACATGAATCTTATGACATGAATTTCCTCCCTTCTCATGAATGTCCTATCTTAAAGAAACCTATGAGTCCTTGTTCATGAATAGCCATATGAGATAAGAAATATGCTATGAGTTCGATAATGATAATGGTAAGCTTAAGCCTAAAGATTCTAGAGATCGATATGATGTGCCTACGAGGCTAATGGTACTACCCACGATTTATTGATGTTTTATTTATGTGCACTCACCTTAAAACGTTAGTTCCTCCAAGGTAAGATATAATGACTTTGAACACTCCATAACGTAATTGGGGATTCACGACCTTATGCCACCCCGACATAGCTATAGTTGCTTTCAAGTTCTAAGGTATGTTTGATGATAAATGTATAATGGTGGTAAATTGTGATGAAGCCATGATATACCTATGAGATGAGTAATAATGGTAAGTATACGGTATTTTTATGAAGTTCATGGCATGAATATGATATTATTTTCATAAATTGTCCTTAATTCAAATGCATGTTCTACGAAAAGTTATGATAAGCTTATGAGATGTATGTGACGATAAAAGATTTTTCCGTAGTAATGGAAATGGTGATGATGAGATATACCAAGCCTCATTATGGCCGGGTACGGAAGACATATATCTGAAATTGTCGAGCCACTACGTGGTCGAATACGAATATTGTCGAGCCAATACGTGGCCGAATACGGATACTGTCGAGCCACTATGTGGCCGAATACGGATAATGTTTAAATGTGTATAAGCAGATTCGGTACTATGATATGTATATGTATGTGTTATGATAAATGCAAGATGATGATAAGGTTACGATTAGTTATGCTAAGGTCATGATATGCTCGTGCGACATATAATAATGTTAAGGATGATACCGAGTCTATATGGCCGGGTACGGGGTTTTACTGTATTGTAAATTATTGCATATGTAAGTAAGTGGATGTAACAAGTATATCTTTAGAGGAACAAAGGGGTAAGTACGTACGGCGAATGTTCAAAAGGTATCATGAAGAATGGACAATTCCTTTATCTTATGCCATCCCTTATGTTCCTATTATGTAGTATTATTGTTCATGTTTTACATACTCAGTACATATTTCGTACAAACGTCCTTTTCTTTGGACGCTGCGTTGATGCCCATAGGTAGACAGGGAGATGGTGCAGATCCATAGTAGCTATCAGCAGATGGACAGGAGCCCTCCTTTATTCCGGAGGTGCTATTTTGAGACAGTATTTTTGTGTACATATATTTTGGGCACGACGGGGTCCTGTCCCGTCCATATGTCTAGTACTCTAGTAGAGGCTCGTAGATGCGCAGTGTGGGTAGTATGGTCTCACAGTCTTCCATGTATATGTATAAATATATATATATATGTATATATATATATATATATATATATATATATATATATATTTCGATAGCCGAAGGGCTTATGTTGTATAAAGTAAATAGGTTTCAAATGTTAACATTTTTCTATGGTTATGAGCAAATAGTATGAATGAAAGCAGATGAGTAATAGAGCGAGTGGTGCTCGGCGGTTAGTCTCGGGTACCCGTCATGGCCCTAGACGAGTCGTGACAATCAATTTCATAAGCACGCAACATATCCTTTAAAGTCTGAATAGTCCTCTCTGCTTGCCCATCAGTTTGAGGATGAAAAGCAGTACTCAAATTCACTCTAATACAAAAAACGTTCCTAAAAGGATTTCCACAAGTGAGCAGTAAATTGCATACCTTTGTCAGATATAATCGATGTCGGAACACCATGCAATCTAACTATCTCTTTTAGATATAACTTGGCGTACTCCGCCGTGGTATATGACGTCTTCACTGGGAGAAAATGGGCAGACTTTGTGAGTCTATCCACGATAACCCAAATCGAATCAAATTTGGCCCTTGTGCGGGGTAAACCCACAATGAAATCCATATTGATCACCACCCACTTCCACTGTGGAATCTCGATATTCTGAGCCAGACCACTAGGTCTTTAATGTTCAGCCTTCACCTGTTGTCAATTCAAACACTTAGCCACAAAGTTAGAAATATCGACCTTCATGCTTCTCCACCAATAGTGCTGCTTCCAGTCCTTATACATTTTGGTGGATCCCCGATGAACCGAATACTTGGAACTATGAGCTTCCATCATTAATTCTTGTCGAAGACCATCAACATTGGGAACACACAATCGTCCTTGCAACCGCAGAATACTATCACCAGTACTAACAGTAAATGAAGTATACTCATCCCTTTCAACTCCATCTCTCAGCCTTGCCAAAAGTTCATCATCATATTGCTTGGATTTTATCCTTTCCACCATGTCAGACCGTGATGGCGTGATTCCCACTAACTCCCATCTTCAGTTTTATCAAGTCTGACCCCAAGAATAGCAAGTCTTCAAATTTCCCTTCCCATGGGCATGTCATGTGCATGCAAATAAGCTAACGTGCCCATAGACTTCCTACTCAAAGCATCAGCAACCACATTAGCCTAACCAGGATGATACAAAATGTTCAAGTAATAATTTTTCAACAATTCCAACCACCTTCTCTGTCTGAGATTCAACTCTCGCTGTTTAAAGATGTATTGCAAGTTTTTTTGGTCAGTATAAACATCACAATGCTCACCATACAATTAATGAAGCCAAATTTTCAAGGAAAATACTATGACCGCCAACTCCAAGTCATGAGTCGGGTAATCCTTCTCATGCTTCTTCAACTGTCGTGAAGCATAAGCAATCACCTTACCGTTCTGCATCAATACACAACCCAAACAAATTCTGGAAGCATCACAGTACACCACATATCCACCAGACCCAGAAGGTAAAGTCAAAATTGGAGCCGAAGTCAACTTTGTCTTAAGTTCTTGGAAACTCTTTTCACAAGCTTCGGACCACTAAAACTTAGCAGACTTCTGTGTCAATTTAGTCAATGGAGAGTTTATTGACGAAAAGCCTTCCACAAACTTTCGGTAATAATTTGCCAAACCTAAGAAACTACGAATTTCTGTCGCACTAGTTGGTCTAGGCCAATGTTTAACCGCTGAAATTTTCGAGGTCTACTTTAATGCGTCACCGACTGGGCACATGACCCAAGAAAGCCACAGACTCAAGCCAGAATTCACACTTAGAGAATTTTGCATAAAGCTCGTTCTCTTCAAGTGTTGTCAAAGTAATCCTCAAGTGATTTTCATGATCCTCACGACTTTTAGAATACACCAAAATATCATCAATGAACACAATAATGAAGCAGTCTAGATAAGGCTTAAACACACGATTCATCAAATCCATGAATACAGCAGGCGCATTAGTCAACCTAAAGGACATGACTAGAAACTCAAAGTGCCCGTAATGAGTACAGAAAGCGATTTTCGGGATATCCTTTTCCTTTACCTTCAATTGGTGATACCCATACCTCAGGTCAATCTTTGAAAAAAACATGGCACCCTGAAGTTGGTCAAATAGATCATCTATCCTAGGCAAAGGATATTTATTCTTAATGGTCACTTTATTAAGTTGACGGTAATCGACGCATATCCTAAGGGAACCATCTTTCTTTCTAACAAGACTAGAGCACCCCAAGGTGAGGAACTTGGTCGGATGAAACCTTTATCCAACAAGTCCTTCAACTGATCCTTTAACTCCTTAGCTCATTGGGCCATACTATAAGGTGGAATAGAAATAGGTTGGGTGTCGGGAATAACATCAATCCCAAAATCAATAACCCTATCAGGAGGGATACCAGGGAGATCTTCGGGAAACACTTTGGGATAATTACTAACTATGGGAACAGATGCAAATTTAGGTACTACGGCTTTTGTGTCATTAACAGCAACCAAATGGTAAATACACCACTTAGCAATCATCTTATGAGCCTTAAGATAAGAAATAAATCTACCCCTTGGCTTAGAGATTTCACCCTCCCACACGATAACAGGCTCATTGGGAAAGGCAGAACGAACTAACTTATGGTGACAATCCACATTAGCATAACACGCAGACAACTAGTCCATCCCCATAATTACATCAAAATCCACCATCTCAAGTTCGTACAAATCAGCCACGATCTCACGTCCCTTAGTCACAACAACACAATTTCTATACACTCTAGAAGCAATAACAGGAACACCAGAAGGTGTATCAACAAGAAGGGTTCCAACAAAGGTTCGGGTTTCGTACCCATATCAAGAGTGAAATAAGGGGTCACATAGGATAAATTTGAACCCGGATCGATTAATGAGTAAGCATCATGAGAACAGACGGTAAGGATACCTGTAACCACAGCGTCAGAAGCCTCAGCTGCCTCTGTATGAGTCAGCCTAAAAGTCGAGTTGTCCCTCCATCAGAAGTATAGTAACTTCCTTTCCTTTGTTGTTATTATGAGCATTCTGATAATTATTATTAGCATTACCAGCAGGCGAATTTTTAGCAGATGCAGAATTAGGCGAATCACTCTTTTGGTTATTCATAGCAGCCATCTCACGTAGCCACTTTCTGCATTCCCTCTTAATGTGGCCTCTAATCCCACAATAACAGATACGTTCTTCCCACACTGGCGGATGACTACTTCCCTGCGAAAACTTACTATTATTATTATTATTTTTTTGGCCTTGCCTACCAAATGGCACACTAGCATGGGAATAAGAACTAGACTGAGCAGGTGTAGAATACCCTCTCTTCTGCCCTCCATGATAGTTGTTACCACCGAAACCACTCGCAGATCGGTCCTTCTTGTTCTGGTCTCGATCCACCCTCTTCTCATTTTGGCAACTCTTCTGCTGCTCAGCAAAGCCAACCAAAGGATGAGAAAGTGCAAGTAGGAGACATAGCAACAAAGAACACATGCAGACTGGATACATGGTACCAAGTCTTTCACAAAATAAGTCAACTTATGCTTTTCAGTCAGAATCATGTATAAAGCATACTTTGACACATGGGTGAACTCCAAACTATACTCACGAACGGACTTGTTACCCTGTTCGAGCTTTTCAAATTTCATAGCCATAGCAATTATCTCCTCATCAGACAAAAACCTTTCCATGAATGCTTCTTCAAATTCAGCCCACGTCGGAGCTAAAGCAGCGTCACCCCTCTCAGACTCCCACATCTTAAACCATGCTTGAGCAACATCCTTTAACTGATAAGAAGCAAGCCTCACAGCTTCAGAATCCTGGGCATCCATTGCCTTCAATGCCTTGAAGGTCTCATCTAAAACATGTTGGGGGTCATCCACCTCTCGTGACCCGAAGAACTCTGGTGACTTCAAGTCGAGGAATTACTTAAGCTTGCCTCCACCGTGAGGTCCCACACCTCCACGCTGCTGCTACGCCGCAATCAATGCAGTTAATATTTGAATAGCCATTTGCATAGTACCAATCTCTCGCACACCCACAACGGGGGCGGCGGGCAAAGCGAGGGCGGCGGTGGTGGTGTTTGATTCCCAACATTGTGTTATATCCCGTATTTTGTACATTAGGACAATCCAAGCTAACCATGATAAGTTAAGGACAAGACTATTCCGGGATGTGAGGTTGAGACTTTTGACCTCCGATTTTGTTTTAAGGAACAAGTTGCTTATGATTTTATTGGCATGGAATATTAAGAAAAATTTGGGGTTAAAAGTTAATTATGGAAAGTTGACATTTCATGAAACAAGCCACAATGTGGCCGTGTGATATGTGTGGGTTCCCACCCATGGCTTGGCTAATTTTAATTGATCCAAGCCATGTGTGGGCCATGGTACACATGGATGAATTATATATGTTGATATTAGATGACTAGCAAGTCATAATTCATCATTTTTCGTACCTTAGAAGCTTGGAGAAACATGGAGAAAACAAAGGGAGAACCATTCGGCCAAGGGCTGGCCGAATATGGTGCCACAAAAATGGATCAAAAAAATATTTTCTTCTATCTTTTCAACCAATTGGAAGGTCCTAATTAACGTGGAGTAGTTGTTGGAGCAAGCAAAGCATTCATTCATGCAAGACACAACCCTAGCCAAGTTGTAGAACTAAGTGGAAAAGGTAAGGTTCAATCTTCTTTTACATGTGTTTATGGATGATTTGTGCATGTTGTAGTGTGTAGAAATGAATGAAATTCATGGAACCATGGGTGTTGGTGCTTGGCTGTATACGACTGTTTGGTATGACAAGGAATGAACTAAATTTACTTAGTGTTTTGGTTGTTGTTGTTATATCCGGCATTTTTGCGTATTCGAAAATTTGGAAGTAACCTTGACTTATAAGGAATAAGGTTATATTTGGATTTTTCTTAATATGTGTATGCCGGTTATGAAAGTATGGATGCGGAGATATCGAGCAAGGCTAAGGGTAAAATTAAAATTTTGGAAATTTATTTCATGAATTACACAAGGTAGCCAATTATTGGGCCAAAAAAAAAAAAAGAGAAAATTGGAGCCCAAATAGAGGGGTGGCCGGCCATGGCCCAACAAGAGGACCCAAGTCCATGGCAATTCATCCATGTGATGAATTAGTAATTAAAAGGGCCACTTAATTATCAAGTTCCCTAGAAGTTTCAAGAGAAATAAGAGAAGAGAAAACAAAAAAAAAAGAAGAAGGAGAAAGACTCCCCCATTCGGCCAAGCCAAGAGAATTTCACCCCACCAAATCTTGTTCCAAAAATTGTTATCTTGTGATAATCCTACTAAATTGAGGGTCCTCTACAACTTGGTATAATTGTTTTGGAAAGAAGAGCACTTGCTTCTTCAAGTTGACAACTTGGTTAAGTGAAGAACTTAGTGAAGAAAGGTAAGATTTAAACTCTTTTTGTATGTTATGAAGACTTTGTCTATGTTGCAGTGTGTGGAAAAGAATGAAAATCATGAAAATAGGGGGTATATGCATGTGGCCGAATGCATGTGCATGTATATAGGTGAATGAACAAATTTTATCTTGATGTTGATTATGTTGTTATGGCTTTGGAAGTAAATGAAAGGTGTGGGAATTTTGTGTGTTGTGAGTGTGTGTGTGTGTGTTGGCCGTATGCAACAAGTTGGGGAGGGCATGAATTTATTTTATTTAGTATGGTAATTGAGTTGATGTAGTTTTGTGTTGTAAGTGGAAGAATATGAGCCAAAACTTGCATGAAAAACCATTGTTAAGTGTTGTAGGAAGTTTGGTAATGTTATGGAAGATTTATGTAATTATAGAAATGGAATTGTAAGATGCAAATCATGGTTGTTGTTAATGAAATTGGAAGACGAAAATGTGTTGTGAAAGTTTATGTCGAAAGTTAGAAGTTTTGGATGAATTATGGAATTGGTGGAAATACTTGAATTCGTGAATATTGTTTGGAAAGTCATTGAAATATGTTTGAATAACCTTGAATTAGCAAATGAATAGGAGAATAATGATATTAGTTGGATATTGTGAAGTTGGAATGAAATTCGTTGCCTTATGTAGAAAAGAAGCCTATTTATATTATAGTGTGTTTTGTGACGATTATTGATATTCTTGGTATTGTTGTGTTGTGGTTGTTGATATTTTGGGCCGAGATGATTCTCGGGGATGTTGAATTTATAGGGAAAATGCTGCCGAAATTTCGGTAGACAAGCACGAATTAAAGTTGAGTTCATAAAAGCTTAAAACTCACATT
Source organism: Lycium ferocissimum (assembly GCF_029784015.1). NCBI lineage: Eukaryota > Viridiplantae > Streptophyta > Magnoliopsida > Solanales > Solanaceae > Lycium > Lycium ferocissimum. The sequence continues at coordinate 13,355 of NW_026713396.1, read as the reverse complement.
TGGTAACAATGACCATTTGTAGATTTTTGACGAAACGGAAATCGAAATTGGACGAGCGTAAAGCATAACCAAGGTATGTAAAGCTTTGCCCTTCATTCTTTGGCATGTTCTGAGTGTAACAGGCTTGAAAGCGAGCCTCGATCGCACTTCTGCTTCTCACACTCCGAGATTGAAAATAGCTCAAAACCATTCAGTAAGATTGAAATGTTCCTTTACCTTTTGTCGGCAAAATTGCCTATGTGTGTATAATTTCCATAAATGGAGTCGGAACACCCTAAGATGATTATGGACGACTCCTTAAGGTTTATTATCCATAATTTACGTACGCCACTATGATTGGGTCCGAGGTGGGCCCACAAAACCCCGATAGTTCTTGTAAGGCATAAATTGACTCCGTTTTGTCCGATCTTCTTAGTTAGTTCTTGGCTATCGTTCTGCTATCATATGATAATTGTTATGACTGTCTCTATGAGCTTCATAAAATAGTATGACATCTGAAACGGTTACGATATTCTGTTCTGAAATAATCTGTCGTGCCATCCCAAATGACACGTATGCGTATCTATTATGACTATGATCCGATAATTCTGATTTGACTTATCTTACGTACTATTTCGGTTTCATTAAGTACGTATGTCGGTTTGTATGTATATGGTTTCTCATTGATACGTTCGTGGATGCCTCAATGCTTCTTTCCTTTGCGCCGGGCCGGAGTTACGTGATTCGTGCATTTTCCATTTGCATTGTTCATCGCATCCCTCGATGTGCGGGCCGGGATACATTTATATCGATTATGATTTGATTATGTGATATTATGGGGATGGCGGCCGGGATGCCATTTGATTTGATACGTCGTCACCGCGTGCCGTACTAAGAGGGCGGGATGCGGTACCGCGTCCCTTATTAAAGGGCCGGGATCGATATATGATATGTATGTACGTATGCTTATGACTGCGCATGCATGATACGAGACTTTGATACGGATAGGGATGCGTACACATTTACGCACGTACGATTCGGACTACGATTCTTTCTGTCATACTTAAGAGTTACGGATTGTTTGAGAGTACGTACGTTACACCTGCGTACCTCGGACTGCGTTTACGATTTATAATCACACTCGTGCATCGATTTGCATTGTACTTCCGTCGACCACATTTTGTACCTGCGAGTCCGTATTGAAACTCCGTCGACTACACTCCCTAAATCGACATATTATGACTCTGTACGTACACTGCGCAAGTCCGACCCTACGGATCCGATTAAATACCGGTATGATTTTACATATTTGACTACGATTATGATTATGTATGTTACGTCTCCTTTACATACATCGGTACACCTTCGTGCGACCCCTGTTCTTCGGGGGCTGCGCTACATGCCCGCAGGTACAGACGCACCTCGAGATACGCCACCAGCTTAGGGTACCTGTCCTGCTGTTGTAGAGCGCTCCTTTTGATCCGGAGCTGATATTTTTGGTATATATCGTCTGTTATTTGTCCGCTTTGTACATATGGCCATTCGGGTACGGCGGGGCCCTGTCCCGTCTTCTGATTCTGTTCTGTATATTAGAGGCCTGTAGACATGTTTGTGGGTTGTGGGTTGACACTGTTCTGGTAAGTAAATACGAGTCTGCGATTTGAGAAATTTTACTTACTGTGATAGCCCTAACGGCTTCTGTACAGGCTTAAGTATGTGTATATATATATATGTTCGTGCGATGTATTTTATATCTGTATGAATTTATGTATGTCTAAACGGAATTTAGCTATTTGGTATGCCAGATCTGTCAGGTAGGTACGTATGGGTGTCCAGTTAGGACACCAGTCGCGGCCCACGGGGTTGGGTCGTGACAAAAGTGGTATCAGAGCGGTCAGTCCTCGGAATGTCTACAGGCCGTGTCTAGTAGAGTCCTGTTTATCGGTGTGTGTGCACCACATCTATAAACGGAGGCTACGAGACATTTAGGATATTCTTGTCACGACCCGACCCCGTGGGCGCGGCGGCGCCTGTTGGACACCCAAACAGACTTTCAGATCGAATCATTATAATTTAGTTTAGCTCAAATATCATACTCATCATTATTAGCGAAGTGAAAATAAATACTATCTTAAGCGGTCGCGCGTGCAAAGTGTCACATCAAAGTCGAGAGGGCGGCGGAATATACATCGCGAACATATATGCACATATACAAACATAAGGGCCATTATGGCCACCATAACAAACGGGACCGCATTCGGATGCAAATCATAAACAAATCGAACATACATAGGACCCACGACCCACACGTATGACTACGGGCCTCTACAAATCGAAACGGAGAACATATGACGGGACGGGGCCCCGCCGTACCCCAAATAATCATGTGTGCAAATGCGTATACATCACAAAAGATATGTACCAACATGCGGGCTCCGAATCGAAAAGCACTGCGTAATAACGAGAATGTGTGGCCTACTACGGCGGATCACGAACCTCACACTGCGGGCATGAAACGCGGCCCCGAAGAAAGGGGGTCGGTACGAAAGATGTGCGAGTATGTAAAGCATAAAGTACGAATCCAAACCATAATGAAGTGAAGGGTACGGAGACAAAATACCGGATCAAAGTATCGGAATGCATGCGAAGACACATGTACATAATGCAAATAGAAAATCATGCATAAGGCTCGGGAACGTGGTCACCACTCCGACGGCCGGTGCCACAACACACATACTCCCGAAGGTTTCAAATCTCCGTACAAACCCCGAACATATCATATCACACACATATCATATCGCGACGTCTCGCGTCAGCAAAACAATTCATAGCATTAGCCATATCACAGCATAACTCCATATACGGTAACCGGCCCTATGGCGAGGTCTCGAAAACCGCAACACAGCATACTTCCGAATTTATCATGGTGCGCACGATCACAAACCGGCCCGGGAACCGGTGAACGAAATCATAGTATAGGCACGAGCAGTAGTGCAGAAGCCATATGCAAATACATAATCAAATCCCAAGGATCGACAAACAAATACGTATACATATTCATATTAAGATCAGAAGGCTTAAAGTAAGCATTGGGTCTGTCGGAATTAATATACAAAAGTTGAGAGCCTTTAGATTTATAAAACGTTTGAAAAAATACTTCTTAACTATCCTCGAAAATTTAGTGTCGTTCACATTTTAGAAGCTTTCATATCACTTATGGAACGGACGGACGGAGTCTTAAATTCGTAGGCAAAGGTCCCGTCTTTATGTCAAACCAAAGTAGATTAAATAAGACAAACGAAAGGAACCTTGGGACTAGTGGGCCCACCTCGGGTCAAATCGAGGCGGCGGGCATAAATCACGAACTTTAGACTCTATGGAGTCATCTATGTAAGTTTCGAAGCAATTCCATCACATTTGCGCAAATTATGGATATTCGAATAGTTTTCCAACAAAACATAGAAGTCATGATTCAATTGTCTTTGAATGAATAGTAAGCGAAATCAAACTCGGGTTTCGATGAGCGGGATAACCCCCGAGGCCCAAATTCAAACCTAGTATCTCTAGGACATGCCAAAGAAGAAGAGGGATAGCTTTACATACCTTACGCGCGTCTTACGCTCGCTCGAAACTCAATTCCCGTTTCGCCAGGAATCTACAAATGGTCGGGATTACCAAAGGTAAGTTATAGATTCTAAGTATTTAACTTAAGGTCATGTTGGTCTACCGAAATTTCGGCAGCACTTCCCCTATACATATTGTTATATCCCGCATTTTTATACGTTGGAATATTGCGGGAAGTTGAGGGCAAGGTCATTTTCCGGTTTTGCGGCAATGCGCAAGTCATTTTTAAAATATTATCGTCATGGAAATTTAAGGGCAAACTTGGAATTGGAAATAATTTCATGAAATGGCATAAGTATACATCATATATTTGTGGGCTAAATGTATATATATATATGGAGCAAGCCCAATTTGGATTATGGACCAAAGATGACCAAGCCCAACTAAATTAGTCATCTTTTAATTTGAAAAAAAGAAGAAGAAAATTCTAGAAAAATTAGGAAGAAAAAGAGGCATGTGCATGGTCATGTGCCACTTATGTATATATATATGTGAAGTCTTGAAAGGCAAGACAACTTGCCATTTTATTCTAGAAAACAAAAGAAAAGATGGAGAAAAAAAAAAGAAGAAGGGGATCGGCCAAGAGGGGCTGGTTCGTTAAGTTCATCATGGAAAATATTTTCTTCAAGCTTTCGAACTAATTAGCGGGTTCTCTACGACATGGAGGAGTTGTTGGAGCGAGAAGATCGTTCGTTGATGCCATGAGTGAAGGCTAGCCGTGGAAGAACATAAAAGAAAAAGGTATGGTTCAATCTTATTCTTCATATGTCAAGGATGATTTGTGTATGTTGTGAAGCAAGGAAGTGAATGAAAATCATGGAAATAGAGATGTTGAAGTATAGCTATGGATGTTGATGTTTAGCCGTGTATGTATGTTGCATGTTTAGGGTGATGAATCAATTTTAGTTAGTATGTTTTGTATTGTTGAAATGAATAAAATTCATGGAAGGTTGTGTGTGTGTGTGTGGCGTGAGTGGGCTGCCATGGTGTGGAAAAAAATTGAATTAATGTTGGTTAGCATTCTAGTTGTTGTTATGATGGATTCTATGTAATGAAAATGAAAGTTTGATGATTCAAATGGAAGTTATATGGTTATGGGCTGATTTGGAACGTAATATGATTTGAATATGCTTTCTTGAATTCATGGAAATAATGTTGTAAAAGTATGGAATTGTTGATATAATTTATGAATTTGAAAGAGATAAATGTATTGTTGGTGTCCTTATGGTATTTAGAAGATTTCGGGTACTATGGTAGGTTGTTTGGATTGTTTGAATATAGTAGAGATTTCTTGACGCGTTCTTGAAACTTGTTTAAGTGGTCTCGGATTAATACTTGAACATGCGAGCATTGATGTTACCTTGAAAGTACGTGGTTGGAATGTGGTCGAAATATGTGGACATGACTTGTTAATGTTAGAATATATTTGGAGATGCTATTGTTGGTTTTGTTGTTGATATGGTGGCCGAGTTCCATTCTCGGGTTGCTATTGTTGAATTGGGCCGAGCCATATTCTCGGGATGGTGTATTTACAAGGGAAATGCTGCCGAAATTTCGGTAGGCAAGTGTACCTTAAGATTCAATCACTAAAGGCTTCTAACCAAGGTTTGGTAAATGCGACCATTTGTAGATTTTTGGCGGATTTGGAGCTCGAATTTGGAGAAGCGTAAGAAGCGGAAAAGGTATGTAAGGCTTACCCCTTCTTTCTATGGCATGTCTTAGACGTAATAAGCTTGAATACGTGTACGGGGACAATCCCTTTCCTAGAAATCTGAGATTGAAAATAGTTACTATTCATTCAGTGGAATTGAAACATATGTTCACGAATAGTTGAGAAAAAGGTCTAAACACTTAGAACTCGCAAGATTAGGGCTTGTTTACCCTAAAACTCTCATACGTCTTGTCATGAAACGTGTTACATGTACGCCGCCTCATTTGACTCGGTGGGCCCACTATTCCCTAATTTCCTCTATGGCTCCCCTTCGGTTTATTTCAATACTACGGTTAAAGGAAACTTTTGGATATTATTCCGACTACTAAATAAGAATTGTTTTAACTAAACCCTTGACCCCAATGCATGATTTTCTTTTCTAAAAGTTTACAAATGTTTTCCAAAATATTCTTTTTCTTCAAAAACCCAGTTTTACAATATTGAAAGTCTTAATGACCTAAACAACGACTATGATCCCATGATGACCATGAATCTATAATGTCTAAGATCCTACGACGACTATGTTCCCATGATGACTATAATGGCTATGATTCTATGATGTCTATGGTGTCTATGATTCTATGGGGACTATGATTCTATGATACCTATGATTCTATGATGACTATGATTCTATGACAACTATGATTCTATGATGACAATGATGATGTCAGACATGCTATGTCTATGACCCGATACGCTATGATATATTCTATGTTGATAGTCTCGCCTTATGATTATCGTTCCTTCAAGGTGAGACGAAGGCGACCATGATTATTCCATAATGCGATCGGAGGTTTCCGACCTTACGTCACTCCGATAAGTACATAAATTCCTTGGGCTCTCTTGCATGCTAAATATGAACATGGGTTGGGGGGATGGGAACTATGCATACTTGGGAATTGGGAAGGAAACTATGTTTCATTGCCACATCAGTCGCTGGCTTATCATCCGGGACGCGGGATTTATGGCGAAGCCGCGAGGAGTATTCCGGCGCTATGTGGGCGAGCCGCCTCGCGCGGTACTATGACCTGATATGACCAAATAAGCATGCATGACATCCGCCCCCCCAGGGCACTCGTATGCACAGAGTTACTCGCTATCCTATGATATGTTCTATGTTCCATGCGGTTATTACTCATATGCTCGGGTTACGGCTTTACATTATATGATCACGATGTACGGGTATAACTTTACATGATATATTCCATATGTACGGGATACCCATCTCTCTTTACATGATATGCTTTACATCTCGATACTTTGTTGTTGTACATGATCACATCTCTTTCTATGTTACGGTCTATGCCTTACATGCTCGGTACATTGCTCGTGCGCGCCCCTTCTTGTGGGCGCTGCGTTTCGTGCCGCGCGGTACACCGGTGAGTAGAAGTCATTATAGAAGATGTTCCGGCAATATTGGCAAGCTCCACTCGCCTGAGAGTTGCTGAGTCAACATACACGTGCCATGGTCCATGATTACGATTAGAGACTTTGCGGACAGTCGTGGGTATAAGGTGTCGACCTAAAAAGAGTTCCTCTGGTTGATGTGTTTTATTTTATACGGAGCCCTCTTAATTACAAACTGTGGTTACTTTGAGAAACGACGAAAAGATTTTAAGAAAATTTTTTACTATGTACTTTACTTTATCTTGTCTTAAGAATCCAAAGAGATCACATGTGTACTAAGAGTTAGCGGGTTCGCTCGGCTCCGAATATGGAGTCGGTGCCCATCACACCCTAGTAAAGTCGGGGTGTGACAAAGTGGTATCGAGCAGGTCGGTCCCGGGTTGTACGCAAAGTCGTGTCCGGTAGAGTCTGTTTATGGGTGTGAAGCCGGCCACATTTATAAACGGGAGGGGCTACGGGGCATTTAGGAATTGTTGACCTTCTTTACGTCCTATGATCGTGCGATAGAGCCAAGTCCTAGGAAAATGGAGTCTCCCGTACGAGCTTTACCTACAATGGAAGAAAGTGAGGAGTGAAACGAAAAGTTACGAGGATTTGAAGAGTGAGAATGATAAGAGAGGCCACCGAAATGGGCACGTCTAAGAGAAAGAGGCGCGGGAAGGAGATACGAAAAACAGGCAATAAGTGAGATGCGTCGTTTCAAGAAAGGTTATGGATTTGGCATGACGATAAAGGTGCGATCACTACCCTCAGAAATCTGGAGGCCCAAGACAAGAAATAATCATACGTACGAGTGGAAGGTGAATATTCGGGACGGAAAAAGGGGCAAAAGAGTAATTACACAAGAAAGAACGTGTTACAAAAATGTTCCGGAATCTGTAAGACCTTGATTCGCTCCAGACCAAGTAATAAAAGTCATACGAGAAAGTGGACGCAAAAATATCAGCGTTAAGACACCGGATTTCAGCAAAGTTTCGAGGTTAAGCGTGCTCAGGCGGGAGCAATTCCATGATGGGTGACCCCCTGGGAAGTATGCCAGAAATTCCATATATTGAGATCTAAGGGACAAACGAGAAGTTAAGAGTAACCTAAGGAAAACCAGAGTGTATGGAATGGCTAGAAACCTTAAGAGGTCGCGTGAGACGAGGCAGACTAGCTCGGTAAGGAGACAAAAAAGTGTATCACAACCCGGGGAAGTTGGATAGGCTTGAACAGTGTTTGGAAGTATTGTGTGGGTTAGTTGATAGTAATTATATATATGTATGAAGGCGTAGGATATCTCCAAATATGATTGTATCGGTGGACATGTGAATCCCAGACAGAAGAAGTTACGGTACAAACGGCATTAATCAAATAAGAATGCACCGAAGTCCGAGTGACAATAGAGTAAATGGTATAAGTGTTGCAAAGTAAATCTGTTATTATTCCACTGTAGATTGAGATTGGGAATGAGGATATGAGACGAAGTATAAATGGATAATGGTATAGATGCGCCCCAAAAGGGGGGAAGCAGGTGAGAGAAATGTAAGGATGAGATAAAGACAGTTGATACGGTAGTGTGTTTGATGTGAACGCTTGAGCTACTGAGGAGACCTTTTACTGAAGTGAATTAGTGAGGTCGGGAAACCGACAATAAGTGGATAGAAGTCCGGATAATGTTTAAGGTAATATGAGAAGTTCGCACAAACTTTGAGTAGTGCGACGTCAGAAAATGGACGTATGTAAAGAGAAAGAGTATGACAAAGAGAACGGTATTGGATAGCTTAAGAATTAGTACGAAGAATGGAAAATAACTTTGAAAAGGGAATCCCCGAGGTGCTTATGAGATCCCGTATGACTAGTTGAACATTCGAGGACGAATGTTCTAAAGGGGGGAAGGATGTTATATCCCGCATTTTTATACGTTGGAATATTGCGGGAAGTTGAGGGCAAGGTCATTTTCCGGTTTTGCGGCAATGCGCAAGTCGTTTTTAAAATATTATCGTCATGGAAATTTAAGGGCAAACTTGGAATTGGAAATAATTTCATGAAATGGCATAAGTATACATCATATATTTGTGGGCTAAATGTATATATATTCATGGAGCAAGCCCAATTTGGATTATGGACCAAAGATGACCAAGCCCAACTAAATTAGTCATCTTTTAATTTGAAAAAAAAAAAAGAAAATTCTAGAAAAATTAGGAAGAAAAAGAGGCATGTGCATGGTCATGTGCCACTATATGTATATATATATGTGAAGTCTTGAAAGGCAAGACAACTTGCCATTTTTATTCTAGAAAACAAAAGAAAGATGGAGAAAAAAAAAGAAGAAGGGGATCGGCCAAGAGGGGCTGGTTCGTTAAGTTCATCATGGAAAATATTTTCTTCAAGCTTTCGAACTAATTAGCGGGTTCTCTACGACATGGAGGAGTTGTTGGAGCGAGAAGATCGTTCGTTGATGCCATGAGTGAAGGCTAGCCGTGGAAGAACATAAAAGAAAAAGGTATGGTTCAATCTTATTCTTCATATGTCAAGGATGATTTGTGTATGTTGTGAAGCAAGGAAGTGAATGAAAATCATGGAAATAGAGATGTTGAAGTATAGCTATGGATGTTGATGTTTAGCCGTGTATGTATGTTGCATGTTTAGGGTGATGAATCAATTTTAGTTAGTATGTTTTGTATTGTTGAAATGAATAAAATTCATGGAAGGTTGTGTGTGGTGTGTGGCCGTGAGTGGGCTGCCATGGTGTGGAAAAAAATTGAATTAATGTTGGTTAGCATTCTAGTTGTTGTTATGATGGATTCTATGTAATGAAAATGAAAGTTTGATGATTCAAATGGAAGTTGTGATGGCTATGGGCTGATTTGGAACGTAATATGATTTGAATATGCTTTCTTGAATTCATGGAAATAATGTTGTAAAAGTATGGAATTGTTGATATAATTTATGAATTTGAAAGAGATAAATGTATTGTTGGTGTCCTTATGGTATTTAGAAGATTTCGGGTACTATGGTAGGTTGTTTGGATTGTTTGAATATAGTAGAGATTTCTTGACGCGTTCTTGAAACTTGTTTAAGTGGTCTCGGATTAATACTTGAACATGCGAGCATTGATGTTACCTTGAAAGTACGTGGTTGGAATGTGGTCGAAATATGTGGACATGACTTGTTAATGTTAGAATATATTTGGAGATGCTATTGTTGGTTTTGTTGTTGATATGGTGGCCGAGTTCCATTCTCGGGTTGCTATTGTTGAATTGGGCCGAGCCATATTCTCGGGATGGTGTATTTACAAGGGAAATGCTGCCGAAATTTCGGTAGGCAAGTGTACCTTAAGATTCAATCACTAAAGGCTTCTAACCAAGGTTTGGTAAATGCGACCATTTGTAGATTTTTGGCGGATTTGGAGCTCGAATTTGGAGAAGCGTAAGAAGCGGAAAAGGTATGTAAGGCTTACCCCTTCTTTCTATGGCATGTCTTAGACGTAATAAGCTTGAATACGTGTCTGGGGGACAATCCCTTTCCTAGAAATCCGAGATTGAAAATAGTTACTATTCATTCAGTGGAATTGAAACATATGTTCACGAATAGTTGAGAAAAAGGTCTAAACACTTAGAACTCGCAAGATTAGGGCTTGTTTACCTAAAACTCTCATACGTCTTGTCATGAAACGTGTTACATGTACGCCGCCTCATTTGACTCGAGGTGGGCCCACTATTCCCTAATTTCCTCCTATGGCTCCCTTCGGTTTATTTCAATACTACAGTTAAAGGAAACTTTTGGATATTATTCCGACTACTAAATAAGAATTGTTTTAACTAAACCCTTGACCCCAATGCATGATTTTCTTTTCTAAAAGTTTACAAATGTTTTCCAAAATATTCTTTTTCTTCAAAAAACCCAGTTTCACAATATTGAAAGTCTTAATGACCTAAACAACGACTATGATCCCATGATGACCATGAATCTATAATGTCTAAGATCCTACGACGACTATGTTCCCATGATGACTATAATGGCTATGATTCTATGATGTCTATGGTGTCTATGATTCTATGGGGACTATGATTCTATGATACCTATGATTCTATGATGACTATGATTCTATGACAACTATAATTCTATGATGACAATGATGATGTCGATATGCTATGTCTATGACCCGATACGCTATGATATATTCTATGTTGATAGTCTCGCCTTATGATTATCGTTCCTTCAAGGTGAGACGGAGCGACCATGATTATTCCATAATGCGATCGGAGGTTTTAAACCTTACGTCACTCCGATAAGTACATAAATTCCTTGGGCTCTCTTGCATGCTAAATATGAACATGGGTTGGGGGATGGGAACTATGCATACTTGGGAATTGGGAAGGAAACTATGTTTCATTGCCACCAGTCGGTCATTGGCTTATCATCCCGGACGCGGGATTTATGGCGAGCTGGAGTATCCGGCGCTATGTGGGCGAGCCGCCTCGTGCGGTACTATGACCTGATATGACCAAATAAGCATGCATGACATCCGCCCCCAGGGGCACTCATATGCACAGGTTACTCTGCTATCCTATGATATGTTCTATGTTCCATGCAGTTATTACTCATATGCTCGGGTTACGGCTTTACATTATATGATCCTGATGTACCGGGTATAACTTTACATGATATATTCCATATGTACAGGATACCCTCTCTCTTACATGATATGCTTTACATCTCGATACTGTTGTTGTACATGATCACATCTCTTTCTATGTTACGGTCTATGCCTTACATGCTCAGTACATTGCTCGTACTGACGCCCCTTCTTGTGGTATTGCGTTTCATGCCGCGCGGTACACCAGATGAGTAGAAGTCATTATAGAAGATGTTCCAGCAATATTGGCAAGCTCCACTCGCCCTGGAGAGTTGCTGAGTCAGCATACACGTGCCATGGTCCATGATTACAGTTAGAGACTTTGCAGACAGAGTCGTGGGTATAAGGTGTCAGCCTTAAAAAGAGTTCCTCTGGTTGATGTGTTTTATTTTATACGGATCCCTCTTAATTACAAACTGTGGTTACTTTGAGAAACGACGAAAAGATTTTAAGAAAATTTTTTACTATGTACTTTACTTTATCTTGTCTTAAGAATCCAAAGAGATCACATGCGTACTAAGAGTTAGCGGGTTCGCTCGGCTCCGGATATGGAGTCGGGTACCCATCACACCCTAGTAAAGTCGGGGTGTGACACATATGACATCCCCGAGAATTGTCTCGGCTCAAAACATCAACAACAACAACCCAACAACATCAACAATCACCATAAGCTACATTATGGCACAAATAGTCTCCTTTCTACATAGTTCAATAATTTCCATCCAAACTTCACATCATCAAACTAATATCAACATTTTTCCATATTCATTAACTAACTCAAGATTACTCAAATATTTCAATAACATTTCAAGCAACCCTCGAAAATTCAAGCAATTACGCCAATTCCATATTCTATCCAAAGCTTCAACAAATGCGACGAAACTACCAAATCATCTTGTTTTCTTCCTAACTCATTAAAAACAATCATAATTCACACTTAGAATCTCATTTCTATATTTATATAAAAATCATATAAAAATCACATAATTTGCCATAATGACATACATGCCATTTCAATGCCAAATTAAACCATCTAGGCTTCCTTTACATTATAATAATCATAACAACACAACTACCATGTTAAACAAAATAAATCCATCATTGTTCCATCATAACACCAACCACGGCCAACATGCCATATTTCCCTAACTTCATCCAATTTCATTCAACTTTCATTTCCAATACAAATTCCACAATAACCACAACTAGAATACAACATAAAATTCAACTCATCCTAACTATACAACATAACACCTATTCGGCCACATGCACACACACATGCACACCCACTTTGCAAACCTCCATATTTCTATATATTATACTCATTTCCATATACTACAACACAAACAAACCTTCATAACATAAACAAAAGGGATGAATTCTTACCTTTTCCTTTCAACTTCTTCACTTAACTCAAGTGTGAGATTGATGAAACTAATGCTCAATCTTCCAAAACAACTACACCAAGTTGTAGAGGAGCCTTGAATTAGTAGGAATGTAACAAGAAAATAATTTTTGGAACAAGATTTTTGAGGGACAAAAATTTGGAGCCATGGCCGAATGGCCTTCTCCATTCTCCTCTTGTTTTTCTTTGTTTTTCTCTCTTTCTCTTGTCTTGAAAGTTCTAGGGGATTTGATGAATAATTGCCCCTTTATATTATTTCCTCACATGGCCAAATTATGGGCTTGGATATTTTTCTCCCCTTTTTTTCAAGCTTGGCTGGCCACCCCCTTTGGGTTGGGCTTGGCTTGCTTATATTTTTTTTTTTTTTTTTTTTTTTTAAAAATTTTCAAGCCCCGATTATTTTGTCCATATTTTTGCTAGTCCATGAAGTCAATTTTCAAAATTCCAATTTTGCCCTTGGCCTTCCTCCGTATTTTCACATCAATATTTTTCATGAACAACACACATATATTATCTAAAATCAAAATAGCACCTCACCTCCTACAAGTCACAATTATTTCAAAATTTCCGAATACGCGAAGATGCGGGATATAACATTCTTCCCCCCT
>NW_026713395.1:0-27452 GCF_029784015.1 Lycium ferocissimum | reverse complement strand
ATATAAACTATTTTCTCACAAGAAAAATCATCTCTTCCTATTTTGAGAATTGATAGTACAAAATTAGTACTCGTGAGATTTAATTGGGAAAATTAACAATTGATAAGATATAATTTTTATCCATGTCTTAATCTTTATGAAATATTAGTACATATTTTAATTTATAATGAACTTATACTTATTTATAATAGCACTTTATAGTTGGTTAATGAAATTAATTAAGTGACAATTAGTACATGTTTTTATAGTTGGATAAGTATTGTTGGTAGCTTCCACATGGCATCATAGATGAGAAGCTAGTAAGTTACTACGTATTATTAGGTATGTGGTGTCACTTTTAGGGGAAAGTAAGCACTATAGGGATGTGTTATTTATATATGTGGATCCCACAACCTTTTTGTAAGATATATACATTTATGAAGACTTCATTTTTGGTTGAACAAATATTGACAAGGAAAATGTGCTGCAATATTTCTCTCTGAACATTCAAACGTATGCAGCAACCAAGAATAGGCAACAATATTATTTCTAAATTTATCTTGTGCAGCAACGTGTATTTATTCTCAAGAGCAACATAGCTGGTTTTTCTCCTCTTCGATATCGTTGTTCTGTTTTGTCGGTTGTGGAATTCGTGCTTTCTTCGAATTGATGTAAGGTTGAAGAAGAGTAGTTCTTGGCATAGAAGGTTGAGGCACTAGACGAGCTGTGTGGATTGTGTTGTTAGGTGACTCGATATAGGTATGTAAAGGCTATTCCCTTTATTTTTTTTTTGACATGAATCCTCAACCGATAGAGTCCTAAATAAAAGCACAATGAAGTGCCTCCACAAAGATCTCATCTCCATATTGTTATTGATAGCTTCATAGTAGTTTCCCTTGTCGGGAGTTTACCTTCAGACTAGCATGGTTGCTTATATAGTTAGTGGATAGAAAAGATGATTGTAGAGTTCATAACAGTATGCACTTGCCTACGGGGCTATCTATTCACATGTTTCCTTTGGGGCTATACAGATACAGATTGCCTTCGGGGCTATATGTATGCAGATTGCCTTCAGGGCTATATAGAGTGCCTTCGGGGCTATACACTTGCCTTCAGGGCTTTGCACTTGCCTTCAGTTTATCGTATATAGTTTGATATTATGTTGCTTAGCTGTTAGATGAAAGAGTCAGGTAAGTATAGCCAGATTCTTTGTTGACTCTTTAGTTTATCTTGTACTTCAGTTTAGTATCAGTTTCAGTTGCCTTAAACACTCGGTACATTATTTCATACTGACTCCCTTTGCCGGGGACGTTGTGTTCATGCCCACAGGTTCAGATATGCAGCCGGAGGAATCGCATCAGTAAATTTGCCGAGTACTAGCTAGTGTGGTAAGCTTTATGTCATTCGGAGTTACCGGTTCGAGTTTTCTATATCCACAGATGATGGGTAGGTCGGGGCCACTGTCCGACCATAGTACAATGTCACGCTTTACAGGCTTGCAGATGTATCCCGTATGTCTAATAGTGTCAGTATGGCATTGTTAGCCCGCATAGCGATACTTATGTTATATATGACGGGATGATCCCACTTTGGTTGAGTTGATTTTTGTTTACAGACATTTAGTGTATGGCTTTATTGACCTAAGTTACAATACCAAGCTTATATATCGGCTTCATTGGCCTATGCTATTCATTGAGACACAAGTTATACAAGCTACCGATTGGTACGATCGGGCCTAGTGAGGCACCGAGTACCTGTCAAGCCACCAGGTTTGGGGTGTCACACTCCATTTCATCTGGAGTTACCAGGTCCAGAGTTTGGGTCATTTTGGTTATATAGACTTGTTGGGTACGTTCGGGCCCTGTCCTGACCACAGTACAGTTATGTTCTTCTTAGAGTCTTATAGACATGTCCTGTACATTCAGTATGTCAGCATGGTGGCCTTGTCGGCCCTTGTGTATATATATATATGAGTATATATACAGTTTTAGGTTTGTTGTTTGTAGACATACATGGTGGCCTTGTCGTCCCATTTAGTTATATCAGTATATGTTGAGGTGATCCCATTTTCATGAGATAGTTATCAGTTATAGAATATTCCGAATGCAGCCTTGTCGGCATAAGATGGCATACTTATGTTACGCATTGGCCTTATTGGCCCAGATTGTTGTATATGTCCAGGTTGTATGAGTTGCAGATTGGTACGCTGGGGGTCAAGTAAGGCACCGGGTGCCGGCCACACATCCCCATGTTTGGAGCGTTACAAACTTGGCCAAAGTGGTCAGTCCTAGGGAGTATACAAGCCATGTCTAGTAGAGTCTTGTTTATAAGTGTGTTATGCACCAGAATAGATAAATAGAAAGCTACAGTGTTAGGAATTGGTTACCCTTCTTTCAGATCCAAATGGTGTTGTAGAGCTGATTCTTAGAAGTTTGAATTTTAACTTACGTATTGGTGTTTGTATACAAATATGTCTGTGACCAGGAAGACTACAGCTAGCTAGAGAACTAATATAGAGGCAGGGGAGGGTACTAGCAGAGCACCACCAGTTGATGTAGTTGTGTCTAAGGCCCAGGGTGTGACAACCTCCCAGCCCGCTACGACTCTGTCACGACCCAACCGGAGGGCCGCGACGAGCACCCGGTGCTATGCCACCCAGGTACCCCTTAACATACTTTCACATCATATCTAGGTGAGCTACATACTAAATCATGCTGTTCATTCATCATCATTCTAGCCTCATTGGGCAACAACACATCTATATCATCATTAACATCTATGCCCATATAAATGTACATAAGCCGACAAGGCTATCAAGGTAATATCCCAAAATATAGGCTGACAAGGCCAAACATATCTAACTATATACACATGTCTACGAGCCTCAAAGAAGAATACGTCATATCATAACATATGGTAGGGACGGGACCCGCCGTGCCCCGCCAGATATGTACACAAAAAGATATCTATAATAAAGGCGGCTCACGAATGAAGTGGAGCTCCCTATGTAGTCCACACAAATATAGCTATGGATCAAGTATCCTCACTGACCACTGTGGGCATGACGCGACGTCCCAAACAAAAGGACGTCGATACGAAGAATGTACTAAGTATGTAAGCATGATCAATATCAATATGAAAGCATAATAGACAACATGAAGTAGCATAGGATGGGAGATAATAGCATTAGCGTCATAGCACTTACTTGCTCTTCATAGGGACATTCCATTCCTATTGCGTATTCGTGTACATATATCCATGTCTAGTACTCATTTACCTTTCGTATCCATTTCGACATTCGTATTCATATTTCTATTCATACTCATGTTCATATCATATACATTACATATACATAGCCCTTACTCGGCATTTACATATTCGTACTCATATTGATGTCGTATACATAGCATATTCGTACTCGTATTGATGTCATATACATAGCATTTATATAGCATACCCGACCATGTAGGTTCGGTGTTTCACATAGCTGGCCCTACCAAGGCTCAGTGTCATACCTGGCCCTACCAAGGCTCAGGGTTGTTCGTACCCAAGCTGCGTAAAGGTGCGCGCGCATCATCATATATAGATATACATATATACATATTCACTATATTCTACCCAGCCATATAAGCTCGGGGTTCACAATAGCCTCTCATGGGCACACATACATATAAGCTCATATTTATCTTTAGCCTTTCTACTATCGTCATTCCTTACATTCTATCCTTAGAGGATTTCTCGTCGCATAAGAAACTTAGTACAATCATATCATATTGGGTATCATAAGCTTCGTAGCTTCTAGAGATAGGATCATTGGAGAATATCATAGGCTCATAGAGGAATACATATATATTTGGCCAGAAAACCATGCCTTATGAAAGAAGGGTTAGCCTTACATACCTTTCGGTGCAACTATTCTATCACTTGTACGTTCTTCTTCAAGGCTCACGTTTCTACCTTCATTGAAGTGCATACTCATATTAGATAATCGATGACTTAACATACATGACTAAATCTAGAGAAAATCGGACAGCATCTCCTTTATTCGTACAACTTCCTCCATATCATATATCAACTCCCAAACATCAATAATAACATTCACAATATCATCACAATAGCCTTTAGTCAACTACATTACTTTTACTTCACCATTCAATCCAATTCATCCATATTCATGGTCATATCACATAATTCCGTTCATTCATATTCAAGGTCTATCCCATGTTCTCAACATCATTTATGACATGATTATATTCATAATGTATCAAGAATCATAACTCATTCCAAACATTTACTCAAAAGTGATACTATTCACACATTCATGACCCATTTCCTATTTCCTTATGTAATCCAAGTGTTTCAACTTTCAAATACTTTAAATAACATGGAGATGTCATAAAACTTACCTTAGATGGTGTAGGATTGAACCTTGGTTGCTTATACCTCAGGCAAAACCCTAGTTTTCCTTCACTTGAATTCCTTGCTTTTGATGAACTTTAATGGGTTTCTCACTTTGATTCACTTGGTTTGATGATAAGAACCTTTGATTTCCCTTGGATTCTTGTTCATGAAATGTATGTAATGCTCTAGAGGCTTTAGAGAGAAGTGGAGAAGTGTTGGAAATGAAATAATGAAGTTGGAATCATATTTAAAGACTTAGAACATTTCAGCCCGTCGGGACTTCCACGGACCCTTCCACGGTCTGTGGAACACGGTGCTGTCCGTGGAACTAGTCGTGGTTCATGACCAGCTAGCCACCATCTCTGCTAGCAGTTCCACGGACCCTTCCCATATCGAGTGGAACATAGTGCTATCCGTGGACCATGTTTGTGGATCTCACTGACTACCGAAAGTTGTTCCGTCGCCTCGTTTGATCTCTCATCCTTATGGAACCTTCTTAGTACTTGTCTATCACTTCATTAACAATATAAGGGGGCATTATAACTCTTCCCCAAAACATCATTAAGTTGTCATCAACTTGCTACTCGTAAATCCTTTAAAATACTTATAGTATACATTGCCTTCTCTTGCTTGACTGCTAAATCTAACATCGAATGTCATTAAAATCTTATTTAGAATCATCAAATGCTATTTCTTACTTATTGAAACATCATATACTTCGTGCTCTTCATTAGCCTATTCACTGTGCATCAACGAAAATTTTTTCGAGGTGTAACAGACTCTTCCACCCCCTGTGGAGCTTCCAAGAGACACATCACTTCTAGTTCCCCATCCTATTCCAACTGATCAGGACATCAGAGTGCAGTACATTTATTGACACAATTGGTGGCCACACAGTAACAACCGAGAGGACCGGCTAGTGCAGGGCTTTCTGAGGGCCTTAGAAGTTTGAGGGTTCGTGATTTTCTAGATTTGAGCCCTTTAGAGTTTACAGGGACAGAGCAGAGAGAGGATCCATAACATTTTATTAATCAACTTCACATGATCTTCTGAGTTATGCATGCTATAGAGACAGAAGTTGTGGAGTTAGCGGCCTTCCAGTTAAGAGATATCGTTGTCCTTTAATACGAGGGATGGGAGAGGTCCAAAGGAGCGGATGCACATCTAGCTGAATGAGGATATTTCACAGATGCCTTCCTAGATCATTATTTTCCACTAAAAATTCAAAAGGCCCGAGTTGATCAGTTCTTAGCCTTTCAGCAAGTCAATATAAGTTTTAGGGAGTACAGCTTAAGATTTGACTCCTTGGCTAGATATACTGCATCACTTTTTGATTCGATGTGGACCAGGATTCATCGGTGTAATGGCCCGTTTGAATGTTACCAAACCTTCCGCAATATGTGACATAAAGCCAAATCGATCAGTTGTACGGTTAGTTGTGCGGGGAATTCTTCTGTTAGGATTGATTCGTAGTCGTGTTGGAAAGAGTTTAAATCGCGTGGGGTCACTGGTATCATATCATCGCCACAGTAGTTTGGAGGACCGCTGCAGCACGTCTGCCCCTGTGGTGATAGGCTCACTATAGCGACCTAATCGGATCCTGGAGGTTCTGCCCCAGCGGACCTCACTTCCGCTACAACAGACGGGTCTATTCACTTGAAGTCCACTATCGCGACACATTTACCACTATAGCGGTATTGCTACCACGGACCAGTAGCCCGCTACAGCGGCCAACGCTAGCCAGACCCAGTATTTAAACCTCATTTCAAAATTGGACCGTATTTTTCCACCTACCCTTCATCTGGGCCGCCATTTGGGGCATTTTCAGAAGATAACCGTTGGAGGCTTGGAAAAGGTAACCCTTAAACCCTCTTTTATTCCATCTCCCTGAAATCTATTAACCATTTACTAAGCTTTTCCTATAAGGATTAATAAAAATGGAGTCGTCCTCCTATTTGTTCAAACCCTAGGAAGGTGAAATGGGTTTTCAGACTAGGAATCATGGCATTTTCAAAAACACCACCTAGATTTTTACTCTAGGCTAATTAGCTAACCCCAAATGTTGATCCTTTCTCTATTTTAAAATGGGTTAAGACTTGATTTCTTCAAATGGGGGATTTTAAGGGAAGGGCTGTTTTATATGACTTGGGTGGGTTAGTTAACAATGGAATCTAGACTATTAGTCCCTAAAACCTAAAAAAACCTATTTCAGGGAAGGGTTCAAATTTTGCCCTTGTGGAACCGAAATTGGTATGTAGATTTTCTAAAATCTTAGCTACTACGAATACCTTATCCTTGACTCTTGCTTACTCATGATCGTTGATATACTTAAAACATTCCATCACGGTTCCCGATTCAGAAATGGGAAGATGAAAACCTTATGCATGTTCGTGGCACCTGCTCGGCCTCGAGGTAGGTTACGGTTTACTTGAGTTAGACTTTGATTAGCAAATTGTATATATAGTTGAATTGACGAAAAAAAGCATGATTAGGTCTTCAGACATGGAGTCTGGTTGGATATTACTTAGGTTGGTGTGATTTCTGATTATGTGGGCTCGTCTATTGAACCATGAGTTGTACTTATTGTGTTTTAGGAGGAAGGGGTTGATAGATATACTCTTTGTGTTGATTGAGACAACTTGCAAGATTTATGCTACTGTTGAGTTTATTTATTGGAGTCCTGTTATGACTATGGCATTGTGACTTGTACTTGCATTGGTATTGATATTACTGATTGATCATGCTTACATTGGAGTGGTGCTTCATTTGTGATTCTGGCTTGAAACACATCTTGATATTCATTGTGGTATACAGACATATATATAAAACACATTTGACAGGGGGTGAGGATGTGGCCTAGTTGTGTCTCGTGATCCGAGGTTAGTTCCGGAGTGAGTGGTACATGGACACCATGGGTCCCCTATGGGTCATGACTATTGTGCGAAAAATTACGGTGGAGTTACTTATAATTAGTTGCATTGCATTGGATATCATCTTATTTCTATGATTGATACTTTGTTGTTGTTGTTGTTGTTGCACACCTTGCTTAACCTATAAAATCTGTTTAATCGTTCGGATGGGATTATGGGTTAGTCGTCCCACCTAGGTTTGACCTTGGAGTGGGGATACCTGATTGTCATTCATTGAGACTTGGGAGACCGCTGTTTAGGAACTTCATCATAGTTATGATAGGTCATTATACGATTAGCTGTCTATCTCCGTTATTATACCTAGGTTGCAGTACTTGAGAGGGAAAGTGTAGTGGCTAAGGTGATTATGAATGCATGAATTGTGGGAGGTTAAATTCTCATTTCTTTCAATAGTATGAGGAAAGCCTGGTATTGGTGTACGTAGAAGTGTCACTATAGGTTAGAAATCCCGAATGTGTGAACGATTGTACCTGCCTATTTATCTTGATTGATTCTATGAGTATATACGTGAACTAATCTTAGTCGGCCTATGATGCTTACCAATGCGAGTGTTGTACTGATACTACTCTTGCTACACCCTTTTCGGTGTATTTGTTGGTAGATGAGATTGCGGTTTAATAGCTTCTGAGGACTCGCCAGTGGCTATCTCGAAGACTCTGTTTATTATATTCCAAATAGGGATTGTACTTTATTTTATTTGTCTCATTTTAGTCATATATTAGAAGCTCTTGTAGTAGTCTAGACCCTGTTTTGGGAAATGGTTATCTAAATACTCTTATTCCGCATTTATGTTTTATTAATAGAAATTGATTTTCTGTTGAGTCTTTCAAATGGTGTACATTTTGGGTAAAGGGTTTTCCTACTAGGTGGGATTACGCAGGCTCCCGCCCGAGCCTGATTTGGATGGTGACAAGTTGGTATCAGAGCCTCAGGTTACCGAGCTCACAAGTACAAGAGCAATGTCTAGTAGAGTCTCGTGGAATGGTGTGTGGATGTCTGAACCCATCCGCAAGAGGCTATAGGGAATTTAGGAAACTTCCCTTCTTTCTTTCCTATCATGCCACCTCGGTCAGTTTGACCTCCAAGATGTACCCAATTGGTATCTTGATAAGTCTAAATTGGTACTAGTCGATTAGAATTGGTATCAAACGATAGTGTCATTGTAAAGATTGTGTGGCCTATTTTTGTGTGCAAAAGGTGATTCGACAAGTCCCAAGTGTTGTGCAAGTTTTGTGGGCATCAAAAAATGCCACTAGTTTGAGTTCTCACCGCAGCGGGGGGCATTTCAAGCCACCGGTCTCGCGCCCGCGAAGGGAGGACCGTTGTGGCAATGGTGACCTTCCCTTATGTGTGTTTCCCGTATTTTAGTACGTCGGGATAATCAAGTCAACCTTGACAAGTTAAGGACAAGACTATCGAGAGACTTTTTTTTGTCTTAAAGGCTTAAGTTGTGTATGATTTTGTTGGTATGGAAAGGTTAAGGAAACACTTGGAGGCAAAATTCCATTTTTAGTAAGTGTGCTATTTTTGGAAAGTTGGAGAATTTAAAAAAAAAAAAAATATGTGACCATGTGGCCGGCCACCTTGGGGGTGGGCCATGGCCACATGGATGGTGAATGTGTAATATTTAAAAGATGACTTAGTCATCTTGTTCAACAATTTTCATTCTAGAAAAATCAAGAAAAAACTTGGAGGAGAAAAAAAGAGCTATTCGGCCAAGCTCTTGGAAATTCAAGATCAATTTTAAGCCATCAAAAAAATAAATTCTTCAAGAAAACTTGCTAATTCAAGGGTGCTCAGTAACGTGGAGTTGTTGTTTCAAGCGTTAGATTGCTCGTTTTCTCTATCTCCCAACTTTAGGCAAGTGAGAAGTTGAAGAAGAAAGGTGAGTTCTAATCTTGTTTTATGTGTTATGAGTGGTTCATATGTGTTGTAGTATGCTAAAATGGAAGAAATTCATGATAGAAATCAAGTTGGAGTTGAAGTCGTGTAGGTGGTGTTTGGCCGTGCATATGTATGTTGTGTTGGAAGTAATGGATTAATTCTATTTAGCATGTTTTGATTGTTGTAGAGTGAAGAAAAGAATGAAAATCATCTTTGTGTGTGGGTATGGGGTTGGCCGTATGGTCCCCTTTAGTGTAGTTGTGGATGAACAAATCGTCGTTAGTATTATCGTTGTCGTCGTTATGGATTTTATGAGGAAAAATGCAAGTTTAATGACTCAAAATAATGTTATGTTAGTTATGGGATGATTTGGAAGTTTATGCGAATTTTATGTGATTTTTGTATTTATGAGAATTGCATTGTTAATGTGTGGATTATTAGTGTAATTCATGAATTTGGAAGGAAAGAATGTAGATCATGTTGTTTTCGGGTTTGGAGACAAATTCGGGTGAGTTGGAGCCTTATTTGGGTTGGTTGGAAAATTGTATGAATTGTTTAAAACGTTCTTGAATATTGTTTGAATGGTTTTGGATTAGTAATCGAATGTATAAACGCGGATATTAGATTGAACGTAAGTAGTTGAAGTGACTATATTATGAGTGTTGAATGTTGTTGGAATATTATGAATGTTGTCGAAGTCATGTAGAAAGAGCTATTAATGTTGGGATGTATTGTGAATTGATTATTGATATTGTAGGTTGGTTGTTGGTTTGGTTGTTGTTGAAATTAGCCGAGTTGAAATCTCGGGGTTGGTGTATTTATAGGGGAAATCTTTTCCGAAATTTCTGTAGAATTTAATGTTCGATTGGAATTGAATGCCTAAAGGCTTATGGCTAATGTTTGGTATATTGGCGTTATGTAGATCTTGGAGCGTCCGAGGGTTGAGGCTTGACTTAGCTTGCGAGCGGACGAGGTATGTAAGGCGTAACTTTCTCTTCTTTGGCATGTCTTAGTGCTACTAGGTTATGACCCGAGCCTCGGGGTAATTCCGCTCTTAGGATCCGAGCTTAGATATGTGCCTTATTCATTCTTACAGACTCACTCTTTAATGTAACCAAATTAAGGTTCTTATGTTTTCAAAAGTCTTATAAAGAATTTTGCTACAAAAAGGTTCCGAACTTCAAACGCTCGTAACTTTTGCATATGAGCTCGGATCGCCCCGAAACCTAATAGGTAACTTCATAAGACATAACATTCCCCTAACTCTCATAGTCGGGCTCGGATGGGGTCGGCACCCGTCCGTGGGGCCCGCGGCTTTTCTATGATTATCCTTAATGACCTTTAAGAAAGATTGAGTACTATTTTCACCTTGACTTCCGAGTATGGATTCCCTACTTATTTGATAAGTTTTGGATTATGATTTTTATGCATTCTAAATGAAGACTTTTATGCATATGACCTCAATATGTAATTATGATTCCTAGGTCCGGTTTGATAAGTTCCGAGAGATGTCCGAAAGGTACTTGAGATAACTATTGTTCCGATTTTCAAATGATGGTTCGCCTAACTTATTTCATCGAGTCTTTGAAATGATTTATGTGCATATGGTTTCTCACTACTCTCTGCTCGTGCGGCTTGTATTACATCTTTCTTCCCATGCGTCCGGGCCGGGGCATGTATTCGTGCAATTCCTTTGCATTGTTCACCGCGTCCCTCACTAGAGGGCGGGGCACGTTATATATATATATATATATATATATATATATATATATATATATATATATATATGATGTGATGACGGGGAGGTGGCCGGGATGGCATATGATGATTCCATTCACCGCGTCCCTCACTAGAGGGCGGGGCACGTTACATGTACATATATATGATGATTTACTTACCGCGTCCCTCATTAGAGGGCGGGGCATGTTATGTATGCATATGTTCATGATGATTTCTTTATTTATGTTACTCAGTCCATTAATGATTTTGATAAGCATGATTTACGTTCGAGGTAAGCTTTATGAGTTCCGGTTACTGTACTACTTTTCTGTCCTCTTTATTTCCGTATGATTCAGTTTATTGTGCTTAATGCTTTACATACTCAGTACATATTCCGTACTGACCCCCTTTTCTTCGGGGGCTGCGTTTCATGCCGCGCAGGTACAGACACTCGTTTGGGTGAGCCGCCAGCTTAGGATCCCTACTCAGCTATTTTGGAGAGCTCCCTTGTCCGGAGCCCAGATTTTGGTACAGACTCTTTTGTCATATGTGTATATATTTATTCAGGGTACGGCGGGGCCCTGTCCCGTCATTTGGTTCTGTTATTACAGTTAGAGGCCTGTAGACATAAGTGTGGGTTGTGGGTAGCACTGTACGGTTGTGTATGTGTTCTGTATATATATATGATATATGTGTATATATGTGTGCGCGATGTCGTGCCCTTCTGTACGTACAAGTTCTTATCATGTTTGCTGTAATCTGATTATAATCGATAGGTGGGTACGAGTGCCCAGCTCGGGCACTAGTCACGGCCTACGGGGCTGGTCGTGACAAAAGTGGTATCGGAGCGGTTAGTCCTCGGAATGTCTACGGGCCGTGTCTAGTAGAGTCTGTTTATCGGTGTGTTGTGCACCACATCTATAAACGGGAGGCTACGGGACATTTAGGATGTTACCTTTCTTTACGATCTTAGATCGTGCGATAGAGCGGTATTATCGGGATGACTCCTCTCCTAACGAGCTGTTATGTTTTCGAGCGATGCCTCCGAGAAGGCGACGGCCCGGAAGGGCAAGTTCTTGCTGCGGGGAGAGACCGGTCGGACCCGAGAGAGTCACCGGGGCCCGTGCTCGGCCCGAGCCGGAGGTTGTGCCCCGGTCGGCCGGTTCGCCACCCCATCACCTTCGAGAGGGGCACGGAGCGCGGCGGGTGCGGGGACGGAGGCGGCTCCACCGCCCGCCCCCGAGGTTCGAGTGCCGAGCCTCCGGCTCCTCGGCCGGGGGCGGAGGACGGGGCTATGAGGACGCCGTCGGGTTGCTTACCGGGTTGGTAGCGAGGGGTAGGTTCGGAGACACGGAGTAGGGGATGATTATGCGGATAAACGTGACGGTGAGAGGGGCTCGTTATTTCTTGACTGTGTCCGCCGAGTTCTTCGGGTCAAGGCTCGAGGAGGACCCTCAGGAGTTCATCAGAGAGATGCGGCGTACGCTGCGGCTTGTTAGGGCATCCGAGACTGAGTCGGTAGAGTTGGCGTCATATCGGCTGCACGACATAGCAGCCAATTGGTATGAGTCGTGGGAGCTGTCCAGGGGTGAGGGTGCCCCTCCAGTCGTGTGGGACGAGTTTGTGGAAGCCTTTCTCGGCCATTTTCTACCCCCAAAGACGAGGCGAGCCAGGGTCCACCAGTTCTTACGTCTGAGGCAGGGCGGCGGGGGTGTCGGGAGTATAGCCTCGAGTTTGATTCCCTGGCCAGATACGCGCCCCATATTGTGGCTGATATGGCTGACCGGGTACATCAGTATGTGATGGGGCTGGACAGTTACTTGATCGATAGTTGTATGGCGGTGGCTTCCCAGCCAGGGGTGGATATTGCCCGGGTACAGGCATATGCCCAGGGCATGGAGGAGCGACATCGAGGGCGTCAGCCCGATAGAGACTACGATAGGGGCCAGCCCAAGAGGGCTAGATCAGCCGGGTACTCTGGAGACTCTCGGCGGGCGACCTCGGCGGCGTGCGGGTATTCGTCCCCGGCCGGCCACGAGTGCACCCCGCGGTTCCGGGCGGGGAGGTTTGATAGTGCAGGGTATTCGGGAGCCGGTCCGAGTTCCAGAGCTTCGGGGTCACAGTTGAGTAGGGGTGTGAGCCAGACGAGGCCATCTATGCCTCAGTGCCCTCAGTGTGGCCGGCGCCATCTGGGGGAATGCCGTCGCGCCACGGGTGCTTGTTTTACTTGCGGCCGTCAGGGCCATGTCATGAGGGAGTGCCCGTATAGGGGTGGTTCAGGTGATGCAGTCCAGCCTACTGGGTCGGTTGCTGGTTCGTCCTCCTCAGCAGCTATGCGCCCTACGGGGCAGGGTATACCGGCACCAGCGGGCCGTGGTAGAGGTCGCGGCGGAGCCTCCAGTTTTAGCGGTCCATCGAACCGCCTATACGCGTTGGCCAGTAGACAGGATCAGGAGGCATTACCAGATGCGGCTACAGGTACACAAATCCTCACTAGAATTTATATTCTTATGTGTGCATATTTATTGTCTGATTGTTACCTGATAGCGGTAGGCGGAAATCCGAGGGTTGATAACCAAGTATTTATAAATAACGGTAATTAAGGCGTGTTCATTGTCATTACGGACCCGGGAGTCTAGGATGGAAAGTAGTAATGTCCATAGGTGACAGTGAATAGGTAAAAATCGAGAGAGGGGCAAAACGGTAATTGTGTTACGAGGGCGTCCGAAAACCTGTCAAGACTTTATTTTACTCCGAATTGCGTGGCGAAGGTCATGCGGTGAGGAGAACGCGATTATGCTAGCGCTAGAGCACCGTATTTCACCGAAGTTCCGAGGTTAAGCGTGCTGGGGTAAGGGAAATTTCAGGATGGGTGACCCCCCTGGGAAGTTTCTGAAAGTTTTACAACTTCAGCCATAGGAAGCAAATGGGAAGCTAGAGTGGTCTAAAGGGACTGAGAATATACTGTGCAGGTGGAAATCTTAAGAGGTCTCGTAGGTCGGAGCGGATTAGATCGGGTAAAGAAAAAGAAGGTGTATCACGGCACTAGAGTTAGAGTCAGTTTGAGAGATGTTTGGAGAGATTTTTGTGAGTGAGATGTTGGCAATTATATATGTGTACAGGTAAGCGTGTGATACCCGGTGCATGGTTATATTAGCGGATATACGTATTTCGGCAACCAATGTAACGGTATACGGAAGGCATTAATCGGACAGGACAGCGAAGTTCAAGCGAAAAATAGTAATAAGTGGCATGAATACCATAAGGCAATTTGATATCGTTTGCCGTACTGAAATGATGATGGAAAGAGGAAGGAAGTGAGCAGACAAATAGTGAGGGGAAATCGGAGTGTTGAAACAAAAGTACAGTCTGGCCGAGAATGAAAATGTAGGCGTAAGGCGAATATAATCAGGTAACAATATGAGTACACCCCTAAAGGGGGGAAGCGGATGCGAGGAACGCAAGTGCAAGATAAAGACAATTAATGCCACGACGCGATTGATACGGATGCCCAACCTGTTGGTAAGGGTCCTTATCGAGACAAGTTAGTAAGACCCAAAAACTGGAAAAAAAAAAAAGGAAAATAGTTAGGATAGCAATTGAGATGGTGCTGGGAGTTAGAGGAGAGTAAGACAAGAGTCTGTTAACGAGTAGGTTGCAGAGACATCGTGAAGGGTAACACTGTTAGGTTGGATCAAGAATTAAGATGTGAGCAATAGGGTTACTCGTTGTTGATACCGCGACCCACGAGTGGTAAGGGAGAAAAATAGAAAGCCTTCCAAAGGAAAAATCAGGGAACAGAGTAGGATAGAATAGGTTATAAGTGAATATCAGGCCGGGAGGAATATGTGAAGCAGGATGAACCAGGAGAAAGAAAGATCGGGACTAAGATTGAATCTACTCTACACAAGTTATATACGAGAGTAGTTAATGAGAAAAGTTGGGATTCGGTAATAACAATTCGGTGAAAATAGTTTGGGTGCTTTAAGGAAAGGTGTAAAGATGATTTGAACTAGGTTACCGAGGTAGAATTTGCACCAAGGACAAATAGGATATAGTTATGGTTGGACCAAAGATCTGTTCCGATACCGGTCGTAAGGAAAGGAAGACGTAGACAAGTGAGACAGACATAGGGATTAATGAAGCTGTGCTAAGGCACTTCGGATCAAATTGAGCACCTTCGCCGATTTCTTTTGTAAAGATTGCGACGTAATGTGTGACCGGGAAGTTAAGAGCAAGGCCTGAGCAAAGGGGACAATAGAAGGGTTGAATTAAAGATAAAGACATAACCCGAGGTAATGTGATTAGAGTATTACAAGTTGAGCATAAGATGGTTCGAGCAAAATGATCGGAATAAGTTGGCTACCAAAAGCGGGCGAATTTGAGTATTCCATGAAAGGCGTAATAAGCTTCGGCAAGGAGGAGAAGTCTAACCCAAGATATGCCTTGGACCTTGTTGTGTTGTTGTTGTAGGGCCAGAAGGTGGCGTATTAAAGGCATGACTTGCGTTAAGATATTGTGGCGGAGTAATAATGGAAGGGAGATGACTCGAGAAGCTGGAGAGGAGGTAAAGGAGAAACACCATCGGTAAATGAGATCGTATACTATGGCAATAAAGGAAACCCCCGAAATCTATATCCGCCTCTACAAGACTAGTTGAACATTCGAGGACGAATGTTCTAAAGGGGGGAAGGATGTTATATCCCGTATTTCGTACGTCGGGATAATCCAAGTCAACCTTGACAAGTTAAGGACAAGACTATCCCGAGAGACTTTTGTTTGTCTTAAAGGCTTAAGTTGTGTATGATTTTGTTGGTATGGAAAGGTTAAGGAAACACTTGGAGGCAAAATTCCATTTTTAGTAAGTGTGCTATTTTTGGAAAGTTGGAAAAAAAAATATGTGACCATGTGGCCGGCCACCTTGGGGGTGGGCCATGGCCACATGGATGGTGAATGTGTAATATTTAAAAGATGACTTAGTCATCTTGTTCAACAATTTTCATTCTAGAAAAATCAAGAAAAACTTGGAGGAGAAAGAAGAGCTATTCGGCCAAGCTCTTGGAAATTCAAGATCAATTTTAAGCCATCAAAAAAAAAAAAATCTTCAAGCAAACTTGCTAATTCAAGGGTGCTCAGTAACGTGGAGTTGTTGTTTCAAGCGTTAGATTGCTCGTTTTCTCTATCTCCCAACTTTAGGCAAGTGAGAAGTTGAAGAAGAAAGGTGAGTTCTAATCTTGTTTTATGTGTTATGAGTGGTTCATATGTGTGGTAGTATGCTAAAATGGAAGAAATTCATGATAGAAATCAAGTTGGAGTTGAAGTCGTGTAGGTGGTGTTTGGCCGTGCATATGTATGTTGTGTTGGAAGTAATGGATTAATTCTATTTAGCATGTTTTGATTGTTGTAGAGTGAAGAAAAGAATGAAAATCATCTTTGTGTGTGGGTATGGGGTTGGCCGTATGGTCCCCTTTAGTGTAGTTGTGGATGAACGAATCGTCGTTAGTATTATCGTTGTCGTCGTTATGGATTTTATGAGGAAAAATGCAAGTTTAATGACTCAAAATAATGTTATGTTAGTTATGGGATGATTTGGAAGTTTATGCGAATTTTATGTGATTTTTGTATTTATGAGAATTGCATTGTTAATGTGTGGATTATTAGTGTAATTCATGAATTTGGAAGGAAAGAATGTAGATCATGTTGTTTTCGGGTTTGGAGACAAATTCGGGTGAGTTGGAGCCTTATTTGGGTTGGTTGGAAAATTGTATGAATTGTTTAAAACGTTCTTGAATATTGTTTGAATGGTTTTGGATTAGTAATCGAATGTATAAACGCGGATATTAGATTGAACGTAAGTAGTTGAAGTGACTATATTATGAGTGTCGAATGTTGTTGGAATATTATGAATGTTGTCGAAGTCATGTAGAAAGTGCTATTAATGTTGGGATGTATTGTGAATTGATTATTGATATTGTAGGTTGGTTGTTGGTTTGGTTGTTGTTGAAATTAGCCGAGTTGAAATCTCGGGGTTGGTGTATTTATAGGGGAAATGCTGCCGAAATTTCTGTAGAATTTAATGTTCGTTTGGAATTGAATGCCTAAAGGCTTATGGCTAATGTTTGGTATATTGGCGTTATGTAGATCTTGGAGCGTCCGAGGGTTGAGGCTTGACTTAGCTTGCGAGCGGATGAGGTATGTAAGGCGTAACTTTCTCTTCTTTGGCATGTCTTAGTGCTACTAGGTTATGACCCGAGCCTCGGGGTAATTCCGCTCTTAGGATCCGAGCTTAGATATGTGCCTTATTCATTCTTACAGACTCACTCTTTAATGTAACCAAATTAAGGTTCTTATGTTTTCAAAAGATTGAATTTCAAAAGTCTTATAAAGAATTTTGCTACAAAAAGGTTCCGAACTTCAAACGCTCGTAACTTTTGCATATGAGCTCGGTTCGCCCGGAAACCTAATAGGTAACTTCATAAGACATAACATTCCCCTAACTCTCATAGTCGGGCTCGGATGGGGTCGGCACCCGTCCGTGGGGCCCGCGACTTTTCTATGATTATCCTTAATGACCTTTAAGAAAGATTGAGTACTATTTTCAGCTTGACTTCCGAGTATGGATTCCCTACTTATTTGATAAATTTTGGATTAAGATTTTTATGCATTCTAAGTGAAGACTGTTATGCATATGACCTCAATATGTAATTATGATTTCTAAGTCCGGTTTGATAAGTTCCGAGAGATGTCCGAAAGGTACTTGAGATAACTATTGTTCCGATTTTCAAATGATGGTTCGCCTAACTTATTTCATCGAGTCTTTGAAATGATTTATGTGCATATGGTTTCTCACTACTCTGCTCGTGCGAGCTGTTATTACATCTTTCACTGCGTCCCGGGCCAGGGCATGTATTCGTGCAATTCCACTGCATTGTTCACCGCGTCCCTCACTAGAGGGCCGGGGCACGTTATATATATATATATATGATGATGATGTGATGACGGGGAGGTGGCCAGGATGGCATATGATGATTCCATTCACCGCGTCCCTCACTAGAGGGCCGGGGCACGTTACATGTACATATATATGATGATTTACTCACCGCGTCCCTCATTAGAGGGCCGGGGCATGTTATGTATGCATATGTTCATGATGATTTCTTTATTTATGTTACTCAGTCCATTAATGATTTTGATAAGCATGATTTACATTCGAGGTAAGCTTTATGAGTTCCGGTTACTGTACTATTTCTCTGTCCTCTTTATTTCCGTATGATTCAGTTTACTGTGTTTAATGCTTTACATACTCAGTACATATTCCGTACTGACCCCCTTCTCTCCGGGGGCTGCGTTTCATGCCGCGCAGGTACAGATACTCGTTTGGGTGAGCCGCCAGCTTAGGATTCCTACTCAGCTATTTTGGAGAGCTCCTTTGTCCGGAGCCCAGATTTTGGTACAGACTCTTTTGTCATATGTGTATATATTTATTCAGGGTACGGCGGGGCCCTGTCCCGTCATTTGGTTCTGTTATTACAGTTAGAGGCCTGTAGACATAAGTGTGGGTTGTGGGTAGCACTGTACGGTTGTGTATGTGTTCTGTACATATATGATATATGTGTATATATGTGTGCGCGATGTCGTGCCCTTCTATACGTACAAGTTCTTATCATGTTTGCTGTAATCTGATTATAATCGATAGGTGGGTACGAGTGCCCAGCTCGGGCACTAGTCACGGCCTACGGGGCTGGGTCGTGACAGTCTCATAATCAAAACTGCTAGCATCTCCACTACCACCCTCAAGAGTCATCCTTGGCCACTATTGAGAGCTTCGCCTTCGGGTTCATCAGCTTGATCAATCTCTTGAAGCCCTTCCATATCTTGACAAACAGCTTGTCCCTAGATTTGCTCTTCTTCTTCTCCTTATCGAAATATGCTCGAAGCTCACCATGGGCCTGAGCCATAGTGGTGTAGATGCTCTGTAAAGTGTCCACCGAGGTCTTTATCTCTGTTTATGTCTTTATGTACCCCGTTACCTTGTCTGGGGTGAAGCAACCAGTACCAGCACTTGACGAGCCGGCCTCCATGGAAGGCCAGGATAACCCAAGCAAGAGATCCTTCATCGTTTCCATCCCGGACTCCAACCGCTCAAAAGGGCCCTGAATTTGTGAAGCACCAGCCTTATCCGCTCCTTCTACATGGCCTACACTGCCCCAGCATCCTCATCGAGCTTTCTCTTCTTACTTTGGACCACCGAACCCTTTCCCTTTACCCTCAACGGGTTGAAATCGATGTCCGAATTAATCCAAGCAGCCTCGTCCCTCTTTAGAACATTGGCTCTCTCGCATAAGAAAGTAATGAGAGAGGGAAACACCATGCCTGGCCCCGACTTTCTCAAAAAATCCTTCCATTCCAAAATCACCTACCCACCCACGTTCACCGGAACGTCATCAAGTATGCAAACAACTATGACGGCCCAGGGGTAGGTAGCATCGATAGTGTTCCCTGTCATGCCCCAAAACCACCCTAGACTTGATCGGCATCCGACGTCGTGAACAACATCGAAAGAACCTAAACGACACAATAATAACACTTGAACCCGCCAGGTTCAATATTCGCCTCCAACAGTTTATAAAATAAATGTAACAAATCATGAAAATACAAATTAGATCAGCGAAAGTCTTTATAATTTAAATAATTCAACCAAAACATGACAACGTGCCCAAAAGAGTTACACAACAACTCTTCTTCTACCCACATTCGAATGTATACTAAGGAGCTTCTAGGAATAAAGAATAAATGCCTAATTCATCAGGACGCAGCCCGGAAACTAATATAAATAAATGAAATTAAATAAATAGGGTGTCCCACGAATGAATGTGTGGGCTCACCAAATCAGCAGCAACAACAAGTCCTTCCTAAACGCCCGGAGTATCAACAACCGGCTCTTCTCCATTACCTAACATACCATCAAAGACAACAATGGTATGTCTAAGTGCTTCATACTCAGTGAGTGCCTCGAGGACAATAAGTAATATGAAAATAAATTATAATAATACATAAAGAAATTAGTTCTGAAAAGATAGTATAAAACAGTTATTCAACTTTGTGCTTCTTAATATGATTTGTTAAACAGTTTACAGAGCCGTTTCAAAATCCTAGTTTCAATTATGCTTTAAGTCAATCAGGCATAAATATCAATTCCATAAAAAAGATGGATATCACAATGGCCCATATATGCCCAACTCAATATCAACAACGCTGCGCAATACACCGGAATATGGATTCACGGTGGCTACTCTTCCTCCCGAATAGCAAGGCCATTAATACACCCCAGGTAGCGAACCCGAAAGTGGCTACTCTTCCCGCCGAATAGCAAGGCAATTAATACACTAGGATCCATAGTGGCTACTCTTCCTCCCGAATAGCAAGGCAAACACAACAACAAAATCCATGGCATAGAAGCCGATTCACAAATTGTCTCAAAGTAGTCACACCATCAATAACATTAAAGTTCATTATGCCATATCGAAAGAATAAGTCATTCCAGTCAATGTTTTGAAAACGTACAAATTCTTTACAAATATTTCCGTGTCCCAATTCATCAATGAGAATGTCATTATCAACTCTTAACCATCATTATTAAGCATCTCTCATAGAGGAAAACATTCATAATATCTTATACATATATAGGGTTTGTTACAATCTAGGTTTAATGTGGGTTTGTCCCCTCACACATATTAATCATCATTTAGACATGAATTAGAGTTCAAAAAACACGAAAAGATTACTTTTCCTTTCATTCATTAAAGAATCTTGAATAAAATTTATACTTCCAACAATAGTTTCAAAAAGTGATTTTCATTCAAAATAAGTTTTTAAAAGAGAGACATACCTTAATTTGTTAAACAAGGTTTAACAATTTAGTTTTCTAATAAAGAACACCCAAACCCTAGCTTGAATCATTTTGGGAAGAATTATGTTGCAAACCCTAGGTTTTGGTCACAAGAATCATGTTAAGTGTTATAGCCCGTACTTTGTATGTTCGGACATTTCGAGATAGTCGTGGAATGTTAGAAAGTAAGACTATTTCCCCAACAATTTCAATGTGTAAGTGGGTTATGGATATTGTTTACGAGTATTATTAGTACGGAAATATTGGGAAAGGCTAAGGGCAAAAAGGAAAATTCGCAAAATGGTTTATGGAAATAATGTGTAAGTCTAGGGGCAAAATGGGAATTTCACAAAAATTTCTTGGAGATTCTTAAAGGGCTTGGCCGTGTGGTACCTAAGTATATGCCTACAATTTTCATGGGGACTAATTGTATATATGTGTAAGTGTGTGGACTAAAGCTTATACAAGAAGCTACTTAGTCTTCTTTAAGTTAGTTTTGAGAAAAGTCAAGAAAATGGAAGAGAACTCTAGAAAAAAAAAAATGAAGAAAAAGGAGCATGTGCCTTTCACATGCTTGAAAAGTCTAGATATATATTTATATGAGAGAGAGGTCATCTTTTAGTTGAAGACAATTGAAGAAAAGAAAGAAAGAAAACAAGAAAAAGAGGAATATAGTAGGCATACGGCCAAGCTTGAAGAAAAAGAGAACCTTGAGAAAAAAAATTCAAAAATTATTTTCCTACTAATTGGAAGGTCCTTAGCAAAGTGAAGTACTTGTTGGGGCAAGAGAAACACCTATTCTTGCAAGTTCATAACCTTAGCTATGTGGGGAAGTTGAAGAATTAAGAGGAAAAGGTAAGGTCTAACACTCTCTTTCATATGTTACGGATGGCCTATGCATGTCGTGAAGTATTGTAGAGTGAAGAAATGAATGAAATTCATGAAGCATGGACATTTGTGGTATGGCCGAATATGTGTATTATAGTGTGTAAAGATGTTGAGTTAATTTTATGTAGTATGTTTCTTGTTATTGTGATGCCAAGAAATGGAAGAAGTTCATGAAATGTGTGTGTTACAAGGGTTGGCCGTGCATGTGTGATGTAGTGTAGAGAGAATGGACCAATTTTATGTAAGGTGTTGTGTTGTGTTGTATTGCATGGGAAATAATGAATGAATTTTATATAGCATATTGTGTTGTTGTTGTGATGTGTAAAGATGGAAAATTCATGGAAAAATTATGTTTGTAGTTGTGGTGGCCGAATGTGAAAGTGGTTAGCAAGTTATGGTACTTGATTCCATTTAGTATTTTAGTTGTTGTTGTAGTGAATTCTATGATGTTGAATGAAAATATAATGATTTGAAGTGAGACATGGGTAGGAAGATTGTAAGCTATGGTAAATTGATGTAAATTGATATTCTAGTTGTTGTTGTTATGGAATATGTGACGTAAAATGAAAGTGTTGTTGAAGCCAACGAATGTGCATGATAATGAAATGTATGGTTGTTGTTGAAATTGAAGGTTTCGGATAAAGTAGTATGTCGTTTGAGTTGATGGAAGGATATGTGAATTGAATTGAATTGAATTAAATTGGATTGGATTGGATATTGAAGTGTTGCTACAATAAGTGTTGGTATTGTTGATAGCTTGGCCGGGTTGAATTCCGATTGTTGTTGATTAAAATAAGCCGAGTTGGAATCTCGGGATGGTGTATTTACTGAGAAAAATCTTTCGAAATTTCGCAGATAACAAGTAAATGTATTTGAAAGGTTAAGACAAGTACGCGGTAATGAATCTAATGATTGTGTCAATCGTCTTGAATGTAGACTAGCGGCAACAAGTTTGGAAGAATAAGCGTAGCTAGTAAGGCGCGGCACAGGTATGTTAAGGCTCGTCCCTTCTCTTTCTTGGCATGACTCATATGTGAGATGTGTTAAACGTTTCCATAAGGATTTCATTTTCAAAAGCTAGAAGTAATGGTTTTAAAACATGATTTCCTTCCTAAAGGTTTACAAATGTTTACCAAAATATTCATTTTCTCCAAAAACCAAGTTTTATGATTTTGAAAGTTTTTACGATTAAAACGACGAATATGATTTTACAATGACAACGACGATGTTGAATATGAGTAAATGTCTATGATGACTATGTCGAGGATATGGTTCTACCGTGAATATGACAATATGAAAATGTTAAGTTATTTCTTGATTCCTTCACTCTATCTATGGATAATGACTAATTTAAAGATTCCAATTATACGAACGATGTCTTATGATCCTGTTTTATGTTTCCTCACGATGTTACTCTCCATTGATAGTCTCGCCTTATATTAATAGTCCCTTGAGGTGAGACAAATCATGATGATTAATCCATAATGTAATCGGAGGTTTCCGACCTTACGTAACTCCGATAAAGTTATAATTTTTGATTGGGCTCCAATGCATGCTTATGATGGATGTTACAACGGCCTAGAGGGCGGGACATGACCACCACTACGGTAAACGTAGTGGGCAGCACATAACCACACTGGCCTAGAGGGTCGGGCACGACCACCACTACGGTAAGCGTAGTGGGCGGCGTATGATTACACTGGCCTAGAGGGCCGGGCACGACCACCACTACGGTAAGAGTAGTGGGTGGCGTATGATTACACCGCCTATTTGGCCGGGCACGATCCCCACTAGCGGCGGCTATGAAGGTTTACCCCGGACGCGGGCTAATGATGTTATGTGATTCGGACGAGCTATGGATGCATATTAGAGTAACGAAGAAGCATGCATGACTCCGCCTTTAAGAGGCACTCGGATGTCGAGACTACTTTTTACGGACATGATATGTTCTACGGCCCATTCCGCATTCGTTATTACTCGTGAGTACGCTTTTTACTATGTTACTATTCATGCCTTACATACTCGGTATAATGCTCGTGCGACCCTTCTTCTTCGGGGGCTGCGTTCATGCCGCGCGGTACACCCGGATGGACGAAGCCGGGATAGAAGACGTTCTAGCGGAGTTAGCGAGCCCCACTTGTTCTTGGAGTCCGCCGAGTCGAGTTTATATGCTAGGATCTCTGGATTGAAGTTAGAGACTTTGCAGACAGAGTCATGAGTGTAGTATGTCAGTTCGGACAGCGGCTTCATCAGCCAACACGTCCTGTTGTTTTATGTTTCAAAAAAAAAAAAATCTGGAGGCTTGTCTACGTTTTCTATTACTTGTTGACGTAAGAATTTTTGGAAGATTTGATATGTAACGAGAGTCAGCGGGTTCGCTCGGCTCCAAACGTGGGGTCGGGTGCCCATCACACCCTAGTAAAGTCGGGGTGTGACATTAAGAATCATGGGTTTGATGTTAGAATGAATCAGTAATGTTAAGGATGTTCTTACCTTTGATTTGAAGACTTGGAGGAATGATTTTCGTCCTTAGGGTTGTTTAGAAAGTGGAGGAATAAACAAAACAAGTGTCTTATTTATATTTTTCTGGTGAAAACGGGCCAAAGGACGCCCCCGAAGGACGGACCGTCCTTTAGTTGAAATTTCCAGAGAGTTCTGGTGATTTTTAAGGTGTTACAGTTGCATGTTACGGGCTGTAACACTTGTTACGGTCCGTAACGTCTCACCGTAACACTGGCCAAATTTCCAGCAAAGACAGGCTTTAGTAAAACGGCCATAACCTTCTGTACGTAACTTTGCTTGAGCTGGGCTACCTACCATTGGAAATCTATTTCAAAGATCTACAACTTTCATCAAGGAAGTTTCTCCAAATTCGCCACAAATTTTTATGAAAATCGCCTAGAAGAGAGACCAACCAAAACTTAGGCGAACTTAAGAGCCCTTAAGAACTTCACAAGTTGGTTTGACTTCAAAACGACCATCTTCCACCCGAATTCATCAAGAATGGATTCATATAGATATAACATCATCTTAACACTAGATTTTTACATGTTCACACCTAGTTTTAAGTTTACAGGGTGTTACATTATCCCCCCTTTAAGATCATTCGTCCTCGAATGAGAATCGTATTCTAGGAAGGTTATTAACCACCACCAATTTTAACCACACAATCAATCACCTTGCGAACGAATAGCTTAAAACTTAACTCATACCTAAAATAGGGAACAATTGAGGATATCTCTTCTTCATGTTCTCTTCCGATTTGCAAGTAGCTTCCTCGGTATTATGATTTTGCCACAACACTTTAACCGACGCAAC
Organism: Lycium ferocissimum; assembly: GCF_029784015.1. Classification (NCBI taxonomy): domain Eukaryota; kingdom Viridiplantae; phylum Streptophyta; class Magnoliopsida; order Solanales; family Solanaceae; genus Lycium; species Lycium ferocissimum. The sequence continues at coordinate 2,444 of NW_026713395.1, read as the reverse complement.
ATCCTTTGTTCTCAACCTTCTAACTTGGCGATCCAAAATCTGAACCGGTTCTTCTTCATAAGACAAGGACTCATCCATCTCAACCTCTTCACAGTTCAACACATGAGAAGGGTCAGGTTTATACAACCTCAATATCAAAATGTGAAACACCGGATGAACCATGAATATCTCAGCCGGTAATCTCAACTCATAAGCTACCTTCCCAACTCTTCTAGTAATCTCATAAGGACTAATGTAGCGAGGACTAAGCTTCCCCTTTCTGCCAAAACGCATTACCCCGTTCATAGGTGACAGTTTCAAGAAAACCTTGTTAACAACAACAAATTCCAATTCTCTATGCCTCATGTCCGTCTAAGACTTTTGTCTACTCTGAGCCGGTCTTAAGTCATTGCACAATAAGATTTGCCTTTTCAATCGCCTCATGAACTGAATCAGGACCCAATAATTCTACTTTGGTGGGTTTAAACCACCCAATTGGAGATCTGCAATGCCTCCCATAAAGAGCCTCATTAGGAGCCATCTGAATACTCGCTTGATAACTATTGTTGTAAGAGAATTCCACTAAAGGTAGGTGTTCATTCCAACTTCCTCCAAAATCAATTGCACAAGCACGCAACATATCCTCCAGAGTCTGCTTGCCCATCAGTTTGAGGATGAAAAGGGGTACTCAAATTCACTCTAGTGCCCAAACCTTCCTGAAAGGATTTCCAAAACTGAGCAGTAAATTGCGTACCTCTGTCAGATATAATCGATGTTGAAACACCATGCAATCTAACTATCTCCTTTAGATATAACTTAGAGTACTCCGCCGCAGTATATGACGTCCTCACTGGGAGAAAATGGGCAGACTTTGTGAGTCTATCCACGATCACCCAAATCGAATCAAATTTGGCCTTTGTGTGAGGTAAACCCACAACGAAATCCATATTGATCACCTCCCACTTCCACTACGGAATCTCGATATTAAGAACAACATAACAGTGTCTTTGATGTTCAGCCTTCACCTGTTGACAATTCAAACATTTAGCCACAAAGTTAGAAATATCGACCTTCATGCTTCTCCACCAATAGTGCTGCTTTAAGTCCTTATACATTTTGGTGGATCTCGTGTCACGACCCAACGCCGTAGGCCGTGACTAGTGCCCGACTTGGACACCCGTATACCCTGTTACCCATAATCATATACTACTAGCATGAATGGCTGATCTAGAAAGGAAGGCAATACAATTGCAAATCAAGCTACTTATCTCTTGAAGAGTTGTAATCTTTAATAGTCAATCTAACGCAAAAGCGACGCAAGGCATCATATATATATATATAGGGAACTTCCCAACAAAACATAAGTCGAGAAGGCTACTTTCATACCACAATTTGCCATGATAAACATATATGTCTACGCAAGCGACAAGGCTGCCACTACGAATGGGTACGCCCAAACATAAACCATAACACAACAACAAAATAACAATCCCATACGAACCCACACATGTGACCCGTACCTCTAAGAGTGACAACGACATCATATGACGGGACAGGGCCCGTCGTACCGAACAACAACATATATACATGTCAAAAGGTTATACCACGAAAGTATGCTCGAACAAAGAAGCACTCTGTGATAGCCGAGTAGATACCCTAAGGCAGGCGGATCTCCGAAACGACCGTCTGCACCTGCGGGCATGAAACGCAGCCCCCCGAAGAAAGGGGGTCAGTACGGAATATGTACTGAGTATGTAAAGTATGAGACATAGTAAATAGAATCATATCTGAGACAAGGTGTATAGGACTCAATGCAACAACAGAGTTTCATAAAACTTGCCTTTGAACATGGGTCATTTGTATCGTTCTCATATCAATATCAATATAATGCTTTATAATCAAAACTGCACAATCATTCTGTATATAACATATATAACGTGTCCCGGCCCTTTAATAAGGACTCGGTATTTATAATCATAACATCATAAACGTAAACATATTCGTGTCCCGGCCCTTTAGTAAGGGACTCGGTAATAAGGAATCATATGCCATCCTGGCCACCTCCCCATATCATCACATCATCATATCATCATATCATCATATATATATATATAACGTGTCCCGGCCCTCTAGTGAGGGACTCGGTGAATAGTATAATAGTTGTGCGCACGAGAACGTACCCTGGCCCGGGACTCAGTGAAGGATATAGCGGTAAGCACGAGCGAGTAATAAGCAACCACATATATATAAAACACCTTTGAGACTCAATGAATAGTAACTAAATCAATTCTCGAACGTTAGCATGTTACATCTCATGAAAATCAAGCATACTTATGCAATTTCTTTTAAAAGAAATTAGAACTCTTGTATATCACATACTAGTCAATCATGTAATAAGTAATGAAATCATAACTTGACTATCCCAATACTTTCAACATTAAGAACGAATAACAATCACATGTCGC